>NC_056735.1:1843393025-1843478025 GCF_019279795.1 Protopterus annectens
CTCAAGTCATTTTCTACAATAACATATAAAATTATTGAGAAATTCATACTTTTTCCTGTCAAAAAAGCAACTGGAAGATCACTCTATACTTAAACAGGATGAGTCATAGTAAAGTTAACTCTCATGACACTTCACCGAAGGAAGAGCTTCATATGGTTTTATGCAACTTACAGGAACTGTCACTGAAAATAGATAAAATGGATACTAAATTTGAAAATTACAAATGCACCAAATAAATGGAACTACTGCAAAAAAAAACTCTCACTCAGCAAAAACTTCAAATCTCTGCAATTGAAGAATCTTTAAAGAGTATGGAAAAAAAAAGACTGTTGGAAGATGGAAATAATAATCAAATTCTTCAAGAACTGAGTCATTTCTGTAAACTGGATGGTTGGAGAATAGATCACATAGAAACAATATAACAAATTTTTGGGTGCACAGAGAAAAATGAAGGAAACAACATGATAAACTTTTTAACTTTCTGAAACCTAAGATGCTTGTATTGGTTGAAGGAATGCTCATATAGAATTGAGCACACTCACAGTATCTCCTTCTGAAAAAAATTCTATATAAGATCAGTTATTGTGAGGATTTTTTTCATCCGCCCGATAAAGAACTGATTTAAAGTCAGCTTGGTCCAAAGCCGTGTCGAAATCTTGTAGGAAAATAATTAGGTTCAATAATGATTATGATTTCTGTTTCAAAAGAAGAATTGTTCCATCATTATTAAAATTGAAGAAAAAACAGATCAAAGTTCACTTCCTGCCAGCTGGGTTAAAATATTCTTCCTGATGAAACAAGACCTTTTGAGGATCTGAACTCGGCACTATCTTTCCTTAAAACTAAAACATTGTTGATGGTTACCTATTATTTAGCGTCCATAATAGAATATAAACTTTGCTCGACAGCTAAATGTCGAAAAGGCCAAATCCGAAGACAGGAACAGCACTTTTTTCCTAGGAAAAAAATCGCAATACCGTTTAAAGGAGCTTTACCATTTCCTCCACACAATGAATGCGATCTACGGTGTGATGTAAATTGGAGTGTGGGAAGAACACACTTTATTTGTGTTTGGGTTTTTTTTTTTTTTTTTTTTGTGGACCAGCGAGTTAGCAATATTGAACATTAGTTTATTTAATAGGGAAGCTATTGATCAATCAGAAAAACATGAATTGGAGCAACAGCTCATTTAAAAGATTGGCTGAGAGCAATAGTCGGAAAATCCAGGAGAATAGAAGAAACTGAAAGAAGTGACTGTTTATTATTTATGGGTAAGTCACTATTTGCATCATATTAATTTCTAATGGATTCCTTTTGAATTCTAATATTTTCTTCATATTAATAAATATATTAAACTACCACTCATGTATATTCCTACAACTACGAGTAAGCGTTTAATTAATCAGTTTATTTATTCATTTTCCTTATTTAGATTTATTTAGGGGTAGTTGTTTAAGATTGCTATAATTAATATATAAATCTCAGGTTTGTTCATGTTAACTGCAGCTCTGTTGAGTATATTGTTCGGCCTTTGTTGTTACGGTTGTGGATTAGCTGACTTGTGGGTCTGTGTCCATGACTTGGGGTTGCAAATGCATTTTATATTTATCTAAATTATAGCATGTCATTTGGTTCCCCATAGTGTATTTGCTGTTCTGTCACTGTTTTGGAGGGCACAATATTTATAAGTGTTGTTTTTCATAGTTATAGCTTTGATTTTCTCATGCTGTCTGAACTGCAATGTGCCCAGTGTCTTGGAGTTCATGTTTCCTTTGCTTTTCTTTAATTCTGTCCAAGCCAACTGTTTGTGAATATTTTTGTGAGTCACTGGGTCTTCCCTGTTTACCTTGGAGACAGAGATAGAAGTAACCATCTTGATGGAGGCTGGGCATGACTTTGGAGCAGATATCATAGCTAAGGCTCATATGCAGTAGCTGGAGGCAAGTAAGTGGTTAGTCTTATGTCTTGAGGTATTGTGGCTCAGTCTCTGGTGTGGTTTATTAGAACTGCTTAGGGCAGACTCTTGATTGTTAAGAATCAAGCTGTGTTGCTTATTCTTTGTGGCTTGTGTGGTTGTGGTTGGGAGCTCCAGGAAGATGGGCTTCTCATTGGTGGTATTGGATTGCGGAAAGGATTGATGTAATAATCAAACTCATTAATTTGGTGAACAGAGGGTTGGTATTTGTTTTTGACTGAAATTTTTTTTGTTTTGTGAAGCCAATCTTGATGGATATCTTCTTTGTTTGTTATTCGCTTTTGGGATAGCTGTGCTGGGCTGTGGGATGTGTAGGTTTTGACTGTAATCAGTCTCCAGCTTTCGTGTTGGTATTCTGGTGAGAGTTAGGAGTCATGAACATCTGCTGAAGCTCAATAATGGAAGAAACAAATAGGCTAGAGCGTTTTCTATGTTTTTCCTTTACTTCTCTCTTCACACTTAAAGAGAGCGTTAGTCTTATGCTTCGTTAGTTAATGGCGTTTCATAGCAGGATGTGTTAAAAAGTAGCAAATATACTGTGTGACCTCATTATATTTAAAATTTTGCATTAAATCTTAAGTGTCAGTAGCTCAATAAAGCATGTATTAACTCAAACTCTTAAAAGGATTCTTCATGTATTTAAATTAAGATGCATCCATTAAAAACATCTCTTTTATAGTAATAATATTACCAGAGCTTGGTCACATGACCTGTCATACACACTCTTGTTTGTTTCAATAATTTTCACCTCCCAGTGGCTAGGATTACTGGGTATACAATGCCAGCCATGTAAGGGAAAGCAGTAGAGATACTTAACATCAACACTGAATGTATGTAGCTTAGTTTTTTAAACCCAAACAAACTACAACTACAAGCCAGAAATAATGAGGCCCTGCACTAAGCCACCTCATAGCTCCAGCCCCTACTTCCCTACATCATACAGAGCTCCCAGACTGCTGTCACACAGTACAAGGCAGATGCCTCTCTCCAAATGAGCAATCGATAACGAACACCTTTCATGCATCTTTTTGATTCCCACGAATGTCTGAGTGATCATCCAAAAATAAAACTTTATCTACAAGCTGAGCAAAATGGGGAACACAGGCATATGGCAGATACAGGCTTCTGCCTTTAAACATTCTGCGAAAGCAATGACAAATAAATATGAAACTACTTCTCATGTGAGGATGCAGACCAAACTTCTCTCAAATGTGAAGTGAAGAACTAAATTATTGGTTGGTAACAACTTGTTCCAAGTCCTATCCTACTATCAGGAAACAGTTAAAATCCAATTTTAACTCAGCTTCAGCAGATGATGGCCCTTTAGAGGCAGTATATGTAAGGGTTGATCATGCATTTTGAATTGCAGAGCTCATTAGGAAATCCATCTGTTTAACCTACTGAAAGTCCAATGTTCATTAAAAGGCCAATAACCTTTCAAACATCGTGAAGCCCTTTCATAAGATCATATATGTGAAACCTAAGTTTCGGAACATAGAAATGACTGCATACAGTTCCAGGCTACTAATAAACACCCACAAAATATACTGTACAGAGTGGGGATTTTTAGCATTGCCTATTCAGTCAAGGAGCTGTGTTTGGTCTGCATGTCTCCCAAGTAGTAATAATTCAGTCACAGTTTTAAGAAATAAAAGAAAACAAAGTATGCTAAAAGCGTGTGTAAGTCTGGATTAGCTAACCACTGTATGCTGTCCCAGTGAAATATCAAGGAGATCATACTTAAGTTAGACCTTTAAAATGTATTGAACACTTTAGTAAAATATTGTGTAGTACATAACATAATTTGTATTCTGCATGTAGATAATAGCCAACTGTAGATGTCAAACTACCATGTCTGCTGGCCCCATTTTCTTACATGAGACTGGTTGGACTTTTAGAAATTTCCTTATTGATAACACTAAATTTGCCCAACTTTTGTTTTAAATTTTGTACATGATGGTCTATATCTTCATGGACTGGAACACAAATTATTATTTTGAACCTAAGCATCTCTGGGTGTGTTAAATATTTTGGTTTTCATTTGAAAGAAACAGTTTGAACCTTGTGGGATAAAGGATATCTGTCTTTACACCGTTCAGCTTTCATGGACTTTGCATGAAAGGCCAGTAGATTTCATTTAATATATATAGTTTTTGTGTAGACATAATTTGCCAGGAACCTATTAATCTTGTTACCCAGTGGTGAAAGGGAATGGGTAGGTTTCTCGAGAATAAAATCATCACTTGCAAGATAAGAAATAAAGCTTTACTATTATGGAACTTGGTAGAGACTCACAGCTTTGTGAGAACATAACAACAGTGATTTTATAATGCTCTATGTATAGACAGTAAGTGTGTCTCCCTGCAGGTACTTTTGGAAGGCAAATACGGTAAAATGTTGGGCATGTTGTTAAAAGCTCTTTTCTCTGTAGTTCTACAATACTCTCCAAATTATTTATCTCTCTATATATGCTAAGTTTTGCATTTATTCTAAGTAACAAGTGTATTCTCTGCTAAAAAAGGAGGTTCAGCCCAGTTTTCCTACTTTTTTGAAATCTACCCAGCAATTTCAGAAAGTTAATGTATTGTACAGGAATTCGCTTGCCATAGGGCTCGAACTGAGGACTTCACCTAGTCCCCTTTTTGTTTGTAGTAATTTTTCTAAAATAAAATTAATTCTGACATGAAACTGGACCATTGTAAAGATGGTTTTAAATAAAGAGAGCATCAATTACTGAATGTTGTTTTTGTGACTTGTTGAGTGCAAAGTAGGTGAAAATAATTACACACTGGAGACCTTAACAGCTAAAATCATTTGGTTGTTCTACTTTTAAATACCCCGGAAAGCTTGAAAGAGAAACAAAGAAGTGACGGAAATCCTATCATTCCTGCTTAGCTAATGGAGTTTTATAATTTAGGTAATTTCACTTCCTCAGATTCTATTTTTACAATTAATCAACACAATGTTTGATTTGTTGACTATTATTTTAAACTTTTCTGAAAGTCTAAGTCATTTACATAGTCACAGTTAGTTTGTTTTCACTTCACTAGTTTTGCATATATTTTTTAAATATATCAACACCTACTTAAAGCAATTTTGTTTATTGTTATTACTTTATTTGTATACTTATTTTATTTGATCCAATTTTGACAAAGCTTGGTTAATTTATGAGAGTTACTTAAATATAATTATGACAGCAGGTATTAACTTATCATGGTACTAGCACATTAAACAAAAACACAGATTTTGAATACCAGAGTTGAGTTAATGGCTGCTCTTTTGAAGAATAGTATAGAGCTTGGCCAGATTTTCACAAATCATGGAGTGGCCCCTCATGAGGGTTAGAGCTTGTTATAGTGTTATTATTTTATCAATTTTTGTTATAACAGAGAGAGTAAGTTAATCGTGTACACATGCTAGTCTTTATGTCTCCATTATTGGAGACAATAAATTATACTGTATCCTTTTCAAACTATAACTATTTCTCCTAGTAGTGTATATACTCAGAAATCTTGAAATGCACTTTACAGGGGAAATTCATATACGAGAATAATTCTGGAATATATTAGATGACATGTTTAAAATACTTATCTATTAATATCCAATGGTCTGAACAATGGCAATAAGAGGAGCGTAGAAAAACTTTCACAAATAAATTTAAAACTATTTTTCACCTCAAATTGTTTTTGTTCGAAAAACACATCTAATAGCCAAGGATAATGAGTTAAGAATAAATGGCAATATACAGTTTCAGCTAGCTCATCAGTTTTTAAAAAAAGAGAGTAGTAAGCTATCTATGTTATGGAATAGAATTCATTACCTTTACCAAATATCCTTATGCGATATAATGATATTAAAGGTATGCTTTGTTTTAGTTAACATTGTACTAAAATACAGTATTTTTTCCTAAGTAAACATATACTGCATTTGTATTTAGGGAGTTAAAAACAGGTTGAAGTCCCATTTGGATCTGATCTTACAACATTCAAAGAGAAGTCTTATTCTTCCTAGGGGATTTTTAATTGTATATTACATGATTATGATACAGATGCACTAAGGAAAGAAACACAAAATATAGCCACTGCTACTTGTGACATTACTAAATTTTATTAATTCTCTAAATATTAAAGACTCAAATTATTTGTTAAAAGATTCTCTTAGTTTTTACACATTTTATTTTCAAATAGAGCATGGTTGTCATTCCCACTATTGATTAGGAGGTTTTTATCTCCAGAATTATTTGGTTAATAATTTAGAAAATGTTTAAATAATCTCTTGCCCAATTTCAGATCATAATGCTTGCATAACATTTGTACTTTCCTATACAAATCATAATAATAAAATAATATTCATATTAAAAGAATCAGCTTATATTTACAAATATGAAGATTTTAAATAATTCTTGATTAAACAGATTCAAACTTTCCACTTACAGATTTAATAACACAATTGACATATCAGAGCTTATGTATGGGATGCTCTTAAAATCATATATTTATATGGAAGAATTACAAATTGGTACTCATTAAAAGAAACAATGGGATAAAGACTTACAAGAGAAAAAGAAAAAAAATTGACAAGTCAATATTCAATTAGAAAAAAAAGAATTACAAAGTAAATATCAAAAAATTTTAAAGGCATAAAGTTACAATTAATATGGAAAAGATGAAACTGATGAAAACCTATTCAACTAATCCTAAATTCTTACGTAAAAGTAGCTTCTAGAACTAAGAGCTGGGTATGATTGAAGCTCAAATCATATAAAAGATATATAGATAAGGATAAAAGAAAAAGAGTCACTGCTATAGAAGATATACTCAAAGGAATTTAGATCACATTTCAGAAAAGGTGTTAATCCAAGACATGCCTGTTAGGGATCCCCAAGAGGTAATTAAAATATTTACTAACACATACATTAAAAATAGGCTAACTGAGCAACATCTAAAAAATGAATGTAAATAAATCTATAACTATGTTTCCAGCTTACCAGTCAAATATCTAAATTAAAATCTAATAAAGTGCCAGGTAACAGTGGCATAGTACCAGAACTTTATAAACTAATGCCTAAAATGCTTTAAATATTCTATGTGGCACCTTTCAATTAGCAAAAATTAACCAACAATTCCTCCTAAATTGGAAGTATACACTTATTTCCACAATCTTGGGAAATCTGATAAGGACCCAACTGAGTGTATATCATTTGTTAAATGCTGAGTATATAAATTATTTATGTCTATTATTGCAAATATAGAATTCAATATTTTTTGCTACATCCTAATTGATAATTAAATTGGCTTCATAAAGAATAGGAATACTTATGATAATGTTAAAAGAATCTTATCCAAAATAAATTGACTCATACCAATATAGGAATATTTGACATTGGTAAGATTAGATATTAATTCGTGCTTTGACACAGTTAGTGGGGACCATCTCCTCCTAGTATTACAAGGAATGTAACTTTCCTACTGATTTTCAACATATTTTTAATAATTTGTATATAAAATCATTAGCTTATATAAAAATTGGCTCTTATGTAGCTCAATTAATCCCCACATAAATAAGGGCACAGAAACAAGGGTTGTCTCCTATTGCCATTATTGTTCACCCTTATAATGGAACCTTTTGAAAACTACATTAGAGAAAACCCTGAAATCAAAGGAATTCAGTTTGGAAATAACTTATCCTCAAAGTTACTTTTATTCACTGATATCTTGTTAACATTAAGGGATAATACAAACTTCCTTAATAACCTTTTTAAAATTATCAAAAAATTTCAGCCTATATCAGGTCTAAAATTTAATGAAAATAAGACAAAAAATTTGTGCATCAATTCCTGTGTTACCAATATCTCAGAAGACCACTCAAAATATTTAGTTAATTATGATAAAATAAAATATTTAGGAATAACTGTAACTAAGAACATTAAAGACACTCTATATCCCCCCAGGGGATAATATTTCTACACTTGAAGATATCCTTTCCTGGCTCTCCAATAACATTAGCAATGAAACCTTAATCTTAGGAGACATGAATATTAACTGGGCCTCCATTCAGTCTCCGACAAACTCTCTTAACATCAACCTCTATAACTTTTCACAGCTAATCAACTCTGTAACTCACCCCTCAAAAAACTTATCTAGCGGCAGTATTCTGGACTGGATTCTAGACTCCCATCCTCAGTATTTCTCTAACAGTGGCACTCTTCCCATTCCCCTTAGTGACCACATACCCATCTTCACTCACTGACTTCCCTCAATCCTACATCGCACCCATAATTATATTACTATCCGTAACCAAAAAAACTTTAATCCAACAACCTTTTCAAATTCGCTAAAAGCAATAAACTGGAATTGTCTAAAAAACATTATCTCTGAGACAACGCCAGGTTGCCATTTCAACTCAACATTCTTAAAACTACTAGACTCCCATGCCCTCATGGGACAAAGAGAATAAAAATTAAATCCGCCCTATGGCTAACCAAAAATACACTAAGCAACCATGCGACAGAGATAAAGTATGGGCACACTACCAGAAAAACAGGACCACCCCCTACTCCATAATGAATACAAAACACTTCAAAATAAAGTAAAAAAGCTCACCATCTCAGATAGTGCAGAATTACTTCTCTATACTCCAAAACAATAATAAAACAAACCCTCAGAAATTCTGGAAGGTATCTCTACTCTCCTTGACCCCAGCAAACCAGACACCCCACCCCAGACCTAATGCTCCTGAGATTAGACTTAGCTACACAATGTAACCCTTTTTTTGTGAATCTGTTTCCAAAATTAACCTCTTCATTCTCTACCACCATCACATTCCCCAATACCCCCACCCACCCCTACCAACACTCTACCCTGCACTGCTACTTCCTCATTCCATCTACTGAATTCTCTACCTCCTCTTTCACCTCTTCTTCTGCTCTAACTTTCTCACCATCTTCACTTGCACCTTCTAATACCCCCCTCTTCACTCCCTCTATTCTCATTAAAACCTATACCCACTTCTACTATAAAGCAACAAGCTTCTGAAATTGAAGCCATGCATAGCAGCTCCTGATAACATCTCTTCTTACTTTTCTTAGCATGGCTGCTGAAGCAATTGCATACCCCATTAGCATTTTTAATCAACTGCTCTATCCAAGAATGTAAAGTACCCCCAAATCTGAAACAGGCCTTCATCATACCCATACATAAAATTTGGCAACAATAACAATGTTACTAATTTCCAGGTCCCATTGCTATCCTGTCTCCCATTTCTAAACTCCTAGAAAAGTGTGTCCAACTTCAGCTCCTACCACATCTCTTAGATAATCACCTTCTAACTCCCACACAACATGGATTCAGACCAAATCATAGCACTATGACAGCCCTCCTCTCCTTCCTTGGAAACTGTAAATAAAGCCCGTGACTCTGGCCTAATTGTTTCTACCCTACTACTTGACCTCTCTAGGCCTCTGGACACTATTTCCCACACAGCCTGCTTTTAACTAAACTCTCAAAACTTAACCTATCTCCCTCTTCCTTGAATTGGTTCTCCAGCTACTTATCCAATAGATATCAAGCAGTACAAAATGGAAAAGGCCACCTCCTCATTTCTTAATACCCCTACGGGTTCCCAAGGCTCCATACTGGGTTCCCTTCTCTTCAATATATTTATAAATGATTTCCGTAAATCTATCCCATTCTCAAACATCATCCAATATGCAGATGATTCAACTATCATCTGCTCTGCCACATCTATCCCCACACTCTAAAACTTCATGAAGATGCTTTTTTCAACCACAGAGCAATGGATGAAAAGAAATCATCTAGCACTCAATGCTTCTAAAACCAAATTAATGGTATTTACCCCCTCTAAAGTCACTTCTTTCGATATAAACACATTCTCGATTACTAGTCAAAATAACTCACCTCTGGAACTGGTGTCAGAGACCAAGTTACTTGGGGTCCAAATTGATAGCCAGCTCAAATTCAACTCCCGCCTAAAACTAAATATCAAAAACATCAAAAGTAGGTATGCTCTACCAACAAAATCACTACCTTACACCTGCCACTAAAAATCACTCTCTCTACTTCCTTTCTTATCCCCTCCCTTCTCTATGGAGCTCCACTCCTAACCAATCTACAGTCCTCTCTAAAAAAAACAACTTTCCTCTTGCTACAACAAAATCGCCAAATTTGCTACGAGCCATAAGTCTTCCATCCACCACTGTTCTTCTCTCCAAAACTAAACTGGCTAGAACTACCCAATCATCTCACCTACACTCAACTAACTCTTGCCCACAAGATCATTCTCAACCCGTCCCTCTGTCCCTCCCTTTCTTCTGCCTTTAAAATGCACCTACCTGATAGAGTATTAAGGTCAAACAATCAAAATCTATTAGAAGTGTACAAACCAACTCATCCCCCAGGCAAAAACCTTCTATCCTATGGCCTAGTTCGCCTCTGGAACTCCCTACCACTGTCCATTCGCAGCACATCTAACCATTTTATTTTTAAAAGAGCTCTTCATTCACATCTAGTATCCCAGTGGGAATGCTCTTGCTCCCACCCCACATAACTAACACTGGCTATTTTTATCTTCCTTCTTTCCCCTGTTTACTCCAGCAACTTTCCTTATTATTTTCCCCTAGCACACACATTATTATTCCTATGGTATTTGCAAAGAATGTACTAGACTACACCTCTTAAGATTATGCTTCCTAATATGTATTGACTTTCAGTATTACTTTGCAATATTCCTTTTGTTAGTCTGTATCATCTGTAAGTTTCATCACAAGTCTGTATTATTTCTAATGTTTGCTGTACTATTTGAAATTATTTGCTTGAATCTTTTACATTTGTATAATTATCATTAATAACCTGCTGTACTTAGATTGTTTTGGAGCTTTTCTCCCCAGGACTCCATTGAAAACTGGTTCATTTTGGCCAAATGGACTATCCTGGTAAACCAACTGCAATAAATAAATAAAATAAATAAATAATTAATTTAAATTATAGTGAAACTTTAGAAAAGATCAAAGTTGTTATAACAAAGTGGAATAAACGTCTCTTTACAATGGAGAGATTTTTAATTATAAAAATAATATTACCCAAAATATCATATATAATTCAATCCTTAGCTCTTCCTATTCCCAAACAATATATAAAAGATTTCAGCACTCAAACACTATCATCGTAACTGATCCAATGGTGAAATGCCTGATACAGAATTATATTTCAGATCAGCCATGATTAAAACAATAATTTTATGGATAAATAAAAGCTATTCAGCCAAATGGAAAGATATTCAAGAATACATACTCATGAAAAATAATCAACTAAATTTCAATTGTTATAACAAAATTTATAATAGCATTCTTTGGTTATTAAAAGATCATATACTTGCATCTACCCTGCACTGCTACTTCCTCATTCCCATCTACTAATTCTCTACCCTCTACCTCTTCTTCTACTCTAACTTTCTCACCATCTTCACCACCCCCTAATACCCCCTCTTCCCACTCCCCTCCCAAATATCAATCAACTGAATTTATATTGCTATGACAATGACTAACTTCAAAAATCTCATACATAGGACCCCTGAATATAAAGCCTGGATATTTTTAATTTTTTCAATACATTATACACAAAATAATACTATTAGTTTCAATGCATTCTCAATGAATAATCTTAAAGACAAGCTAATAACATTTTGGTTTTAATTAATGGACAATGAGAAAATACTCTCACTAGAAAACATTCTACACACATTTAATTTTAAATAATGAATTATGGTTATGTGTACAAAATTGTAGATATGCCTTATAAAAAAGATTTTTGATGCACACATCACTTAAAAAGAGATTCCAAAACATACAGAATATCTGATATCATCAATCCATCAAAATGTTCCAGAGAATGGTAGCCTTTCTAAAATTTATAAAATTGAACTATTGATAACTATTGGAAATATTTTGTAACTACTAATAGCTATCACCCAAGTGAAATTAAGAAACAAATGATCTTAACATCCTCAATTCAAACCTAAACATCTTTAAGAATAAAAATATTACACCTCACAAAGTACAGCTGATTTACAAAAAAAAAAAAAAAAAATGGATGCTGGAGATGTGGATTAGATATTATTGCTGGCTGGCAAAGTACAGTTGTGCACACCTACCATAAATGTAGATGTTCAAGTGTCTTCACTGTTGCAGTCATGACTGTAGGGTTCTCCCCTGCCGGCAGGCAGTCCTCGGTCGGCCAGAATCCCAAAGTCTGGGTCCGCCGGCTGTTCAACCATGCTCCCTGACATCAGAGCACCAGGAGTACAAAGCTGACAGCCGATGCCATCTTCTCCAGTTTTTCTTGCCCCAGATGTCAGGAGTCCCAAAATGAGAAAGGTCCCATATCCTTTGCAAATAAACCTCAGAAGAATGGTGAAAAAAGGAACCACACAAAAGTAAAAATAAGAGGGGAGGAGGGAGGGAGATGCAACAGTGAAGACACTCAACATCTACATTTATGGTAGGTGTACACAACTGTACTATGTTCATCGTGTTTCACTGTTGCAGTCATGACTGTAGGTAGAATCCCAAAGCAGAATGAAAGGCAGGTGGTCATAAAGTTGTTGCGGCTAAAAGGCCCTGCAAGACTGCAGAGGCAAAGCCTGCCCTAGACTTAGAGTAGAGAGGTGGATTGTAGTGAAAAGTATGCACTGAACTCCAAGTTGCAGCTTCCAAAATGTCTTTGGTAGGAACTCCCCTGAGGAAGGCCATAGGAAGTGGCAGCAGCTCTGGTGGAATGAGTCCGTATACTCCCTGGGATTTGCTTTCCATGGTGTGAATAACAAAATCTGATCCCATGAGCAATCCATTTAGAAATGGTCTGTTTTGAAATGGCTTTACCTTGGGAACTTGAAGCATAAGAAACAAACAATTGTTCTGATTTTCTGATGTTCTTGGTTCTGTCCAGGTAAAAACGTAGTTGTCTGTGTACATCCAAGGAATGTAAGATCCTTTCCCCTTTATTTTGAGGAGTGGGGAAAAAAGTTGGCAAGTGGGTAGTTTGATTTAAAGCCACTTTGGAAACCACCTTAGGCATGAAGGTAGGATTAGTCCTCAAAGACACCCTGTCTTGATGAAAAATAAAAAGAAGTTATGTACACCATAACGTTCCATCTGGGTAGATACTTAATTTGTCTGCAACCTGTGGGTGTCAGATCCGACCTCCTAGCTCCTCCCCCTACCCATAATCCCCTACTACCAACCACATTACCTCAGATCGTTTTTTTTGCCTCACCAACTTGAGACAGAAACCAACTCCGAATGATCAGAAAAATTCCCGACAGGTTCGGATGGCAGAGGTTACAGACAAATGAAGTATCTACTCAGATGGAACGTTATGGTGAGTACATAACTTCTTTATCTGAAGTAGTTACTTCATTTGATCTGCAACCTGTGGGACAGAGTCCCCAGCTAACCTACAAGAACCTGGGTGGTCCTTACGGAAGGATATTCAAGCACTGAGCCAAAAGAAGCCCTACTCCTGGAAATCATATCCAGTTTGTAATGAGAAATGAACGTATGAGATGAGATGAGGACCAGGTAGCTGCTGAACAAATATCATCGACTGGAACCCTAGACCAAAAAGCTGTTGAGGTAGCTACAGATCTTGTGGAATGAGCACGGACGCCAACCGGAGCTGGCTTACCAGATGAAGTGTATCCCAGCATAATGCATTGACAGATCCAATTTGCTACAGAAAGGTTCTCTAGACCCGAAATTACGCGGCCCCCCTCTGCCTCTGGGCCGGCGTCCACCTTGTCCTCCTCTGCCTCTAGAGGACGAGTGGTCCGCAGCAGGATGGGATTGCTGAGACTTACGGAACCACAGCTTCTTTTGTCCCCTCTGATTCCTGGAGAAGGATCTTTGGGGATTAGAGAAGCGGACTCCGATGGCAGACAGCGTCTTCCCGTCCTTTTCGCTTTGGACCAGCGTGTCGCAAACAGTTTTGCCAGACAAGGCAGAACTGTCAAAAGGGGCGTTCACGAAGGATGCCTTGGAGGGATACGTGAAGTCGCACAGACGGAGCCAGGAGAGACGTTGCAAGATGACCCCAGCTCCGCTAGCTCTAGCGGCTCCCTCGGGAGAGAAGCCGCATAGATGTATTGGAGATGGATTTTAGAGTGGCCATTTGAGTCTCAAAAACCTTCTCGTCTGGGACCGACATGGACTCCGGGGGGGGCTGCAGCATATTCCTTAATCAAGTCTCGCTGTAGCCTAATGGTATGTGCCATATAGTTCAGCGCCCTTATGGAAAAGGTCGCTGAAGCAAACATCCACTTCCCAATCTGGTCAAGCGCTCGAGATTCCTTATCCGGCGGGTGAACCGAAGAACTCTCCTGCGCGAGTTCTTTCTTGGTGGCCGCCACCACCAACATAGCATCAACGGGGGTTCCTTTGGCCCAAGACGGTCTATCTGTGGGAGGGCTGATGACTTTATCGGGGTGCCTAGGGACTGGCTCCACGGTGTCGGGCTCCTTCCAAGCCCTGGTGGTAATTAAGTCCACCAGGGGGGTTGGCCAGAGGGGACACCCAGGAGGTAGATGGGCCTGCCTCAAAGGCCTCCAGGAACATGGACTCATCAAGGGAGGGCTTTTGGGCTTACCACCCCCCTCTGATACGCAACACTTCCATGATGTCTCCAAAGGAGACATCTTCAGAGGGTGACCTTGGGGAACCCTCCATATCATCTAAGTCTGTGTCTATGGTAATGGACTCGGGGGAGTCTAGGTGACTCCTTTTGCACCGATGTTTCCGAGGGACCTCCTCGGTGGGACTGTCCGAAGAGGGCTCGTCCACGGGTTGTTGTTCCCCCACGGGAACTAGCTGGAGGGCTTGGGCAGGCTGTCCCGATGGACGGATGATGGAAGACAGACCCTCATACAGTGGGGGTAGGGTTGGATCCGAAGCCCGGGTGGGGGATCTGGAGGACCTCGACAGTACCCTCTCCACTACCTCAAAACCCGAAGGAGAGCCACTCTCATCAGCCTCTGAGAGCAATCTCCTCGGATCCGAGGAAGGGATCTGGGTCGGAGCCGATGCAGTCGGCGCCGAGGCAGAGGTGTGCTCCGACGCCAACAGCGCCGAAGACACAGCAACTCCCTCGGATCCGACACTCAGCCCTCGGCCCCAAGAGCTCGGGTCTGACAAGCTCGAAGGTATGGTCGGCGTCGAAGAGACAACAGCTATCGGCACCGACAATTACCCGGGTCCGAAAGGGCCTGGATCCGATGACTCCGAGACCCGAAAATGAGTCGGAGATGGAGTGATCGGGGCAAATATGGGGGCCGCACTCCCCCCCAGGGGGGGGGGAGGCAAGAGCATCCCCATCTGCATTTGGGTCTGCAAGAACCGATGCATCATCCGATCCATATCCGCTTCGGAGATGCTTCGGGTCGACCTGGATGAAGTAGTAGAGGCGGGCCGGGAGGGCCGCCTCGAAGATCTCGAGGGAGACCTATCCTCCTCCTCCGGCTCCGGCAAAAAATAGGGCGAATGGCACCAAGAGGAGGGGGATCCGGAGACCCTCAAGGGAAACTTAAGCAGTTTCACTGGCGGAGCCGAAGGATGAGATTCGGCCCGCCTTTTGTGGGACTTATGTCCTTCCTTATCCTTGTGCCTCTTCTCTCTAAGGGAAGAGGCACTTGTTTCCCCAAAGCTCAAACCCGATGAGGGAGGTTGAGTCCCGGGTAGAGCTAAGGGGACAGACGGCGCCAAAGCTGCCGAAGCAGCTGGAGCCCGAATGGGAGAGGAAGAACAAGCTGACTCCTGGGGGAGCTTTCCCGCCAGGATCAGCTTGTTCTTCCTATCCCGAAGTGCCCGGGGGTTAAAGGCCGCGCAGATCTGGCAGGCCTCTGACAAATGGGCTGCCCCCAGGCACAAAACGCACTGGGTGTGGCCATCAGCTGGGGACATTATTCACACACACACCCAAACACTAGGAGGGGGAGGGGAGTGAAGATAAGCTAGTAATTAAACTAACAAAAAAGGGACCAAAACTAGCACAAGAAGTAGAAAAAAGGGACTAACCCACACACAACGACAACTTTGTTTGAAAAAAAGTTGGTTTAAAACCAGCAATGATCTCACCCAGCCAGGAGCTCTTCACAGGGAAGCTTCTACAGCCGCGGCAAAAAACGATCTGAGGTAATGTGGTTGGTAGTAGGGGATTATGGGTAGGGGGGAGGAGCTAGGAGCTCGGACCTTGGAGCTTGGAAAGCTGCTGGATTGGATCCGAGGTCGGATCCGACACCCACAGGTTGCAGATCAAATGAAGTAACTACTTCAGATTATAAGGTTCCACAGCCATAAGAGCTTGTAACTCTAAGACTCTCCTAGCAGAGGTTAGGGCTAACAGGATCGCTGTCTTCCAAGATAAAAACTTGATGTGAGAAGAAGTAGCAGGCTCAAAAGGAGGCAAGGTGAGCTTTTCCAAAACATAGTTGTGATCCCAAGCAGGAATGGGAGGAGATCTAGGAGGTCTTAAGTTCTTAGCTCCTCTGAGAAACTGTCTCATGAGCTGGTGGGAAAAGATTGGAGGGTCTGTATTATAATGAGCGGAAATAGCAGAGGCATGTATCTTAATGGAAGAGAAAGAGAGACCCTTATGCAAGACATCTGTCAAGTAAAGTAAAATTAAAGAAATGTTCGGAAGAAGAGGATCAGAATCCTGAGCCTGCATCCAGGAACAAAATCTTTTCCATTTTCCTGCATAAGATTTTCTAGTGCTAGGACATCTGGCTTCTAAAATGACATCCATAACCTGCTTGGGTAGGAGAGAAGAAATCAAAGGCCCTGGATTAACCAGGCCGCCAGGCTGAGTGCTGACATGTGAGTGTAGAACCTGAACCTGATGTTGGGACAGAAGGTTCGGAGTTTGTGGTAAGACCCAAGGGGGCTCCAGACATAGGTTTTTCAGAGTGGGGTACTAAAACTGTCGAGGCCAATTTGGGGCCAACAAGATTATCATCTTGGGCTTGTCCTGTTTGATCTTTAGTAATACCCGTGGAAGAAGAGGAAGAGGTGGAAAGGCATATTCCGGAGAGGTTTCTCCAACTGAAAGATAGTGCATCCACTTTCCAAGCTAGTTTGTGGAAAGTCCTGGTGCAAAAATTCTGTAGTTGATGATTGAGATGGGATGCAAAGAGGTCTATGTGAGGACGTCCCCAGACTGCTGTTATCATCCTGAATATTTCGGTGTCCAGCATCCATTCGTGTGGATCCGAAAGGTTTCTGCTCAGACTGTCTGCCAGGAAGTTTTGCTTCCCTGGTAGAAACTGAGCTTGAAGGTCCAGATTGCAAGCTAGAGCTGTGTTCCATAGATCCATGGCTAGTCTGCAAAGGGGGTAGGAATGAGATCCCCCTTGCTTGTTTATGTACTACATAACTGTGGTGTTGTCTGTCTGTATTAGTAGTTGTCCTGGTTGTAGAAGATTCCTGAAGGCCAATAGAGTTTTCTGAATGGCTAACATCTCCTTTAAATTGATATGCAGGTGCTTCTGATCCTTTGTCCAAAGGCCCTGCAAACAGTTGCCCTGAAAATGGGCTCCCCAAGCATAATCCAAGGCGTCCGTGGTTAGGATCTGAGTGGCAGGAGGCAGACAGAAGGGTTTCCCTTTGTTTAG
Source organism: Protopterus annectens (assembly GCF_019279795.1). Lineage (NCBI taxonomy): Eukaryota > Metazoa > Chordata > Ceratodontiformes > Protopteridae > Protopterus > Protopterus annectens. The sequence continues at coordinate 1,843,410,676 of NC_056735.1, forward strand.
AGTACATGCCCTGGACCACCAAAGGAATTCCTTTTGAAGACAAGGCAGGACTGAGATCAGTATGTCTAAACTGTGGCAATGCTGAGACCATACACTTTTTAGGTACCACTGTATTTTTCTCATGTGTAGTCTTGCATATGGTACAAGAAGGATGCAGGAGGCCATGTAACCCAAAGCCTGCAGGAATCTCCTTGCAGATAGCTGAGTTAAAGTTGCCAAGGTTTTGAAAGTTGAAGCCAGCTGTAATTGTTTTTCGGATGTCAGAAATGCCATCTGGGTTGTGGTGTTTAGAAGAGCACCCAGAAAAGTTATCTGTTGTGAGGGTGTCAAATTTGACTTTTTTATGTTTACAGAGAATCCCAGGAACTTGAGGAGGTTCTGTACAAATTCTAGATGCTGGAGTAAGACATCCTTGCTGTCTGCCTGAATTAGACAATCGTCCAGATAAGGGTAAATTTGAATTCCCTTGAGTCTGCAGTAAGCTACTACTGGAGCCAGGCATTTGGTGAAGACCCTGGGCGAGGTAGACAATCCAAAGGGCAGCGCAGAGAATTGAAAGTGCCTCGATCCGGACTTGAACCAGAGGTATTTTCTGCGTTCCTGCCTGATGGGAATGTGTAAATATGCCTCCTTTAAATCCAAAGTTACCATCCATGCATCTCTGGACAGCATTGGAAGTAGCTGCTGTAGAGTAAGCATCTTGAATTTTGGAATCTCTAGAAAGGTGTTCAAGACTGACAGATCCAGAATGGGTCTCCATGAGTTTTGCTTCATGGGGACTAGAAAGAGCCTTGAGTAAAAACCTTGTCCCATCTCTGAAAGTGGAACTAGTTCTATGGCTTTCATAGCCAAAAGAGCTTCCACCTGGTTTAAAGCCTCTGTCCATTGATGTTTTGGAAGTTCTGGTCATCCACTTGGCCTTGGCAGGGTATGAAAATGGAATTTGTAACCTCTTGAAACCACATCCAGAACCCACTTGTCTTGGGTTATATGAGTCCAATTTTGATAAAAAAGAGTTTTCCTCCGAGAGGGACTTCCAGGCAAGAAGTTCCTGCAGCCCAACAGAGGGAGTCATTGAGTCTGTTTCCTATGAGCTTGTGACCTGTCCTCTCCTCCCCTAGGGGTGGAAGCAGTCCACTGTCTTGGTCTATAAGAAGCTTGTGTTTGAGGCCTTCCTCTGGAGCGTCTATATCTACCCCTCTGAGGCCTTTTAGAAGGCCAATTCCTGCTAAATCTGGGTGGCTGTACTTGTAAGAAATCTTTAACTGTTTGCATGGATTTCGCCTTATCCTAAATCTTTTTAATCACCTCTTCAGCTTTTGATCCAAACAAAACATTATGCTGAACAGGAGCATCCAATAATTTAGCTTTTACTTGTTCTGGCAAATTTTGTTCCTTTAGCCATGCATGCCTTCTAATAACTGTGCCGGAGGCAGCAGCCCTACAAGAAGCCTCCAAGGCATCAAATCCACATTGTAAACCATGCTTCCCAACTTGTTCAGTGGCATGCAATAAGTCATGTAATTCCTTATCATCTGCACAGGCAGAAATGGAAGTAAGCTTTTGTTTTAAAACAGACAAGAGAAATTGCTGGTATTTCAGCATATGAAACTGACAGTTTAAAGCCCTAAAGGATAAAGTAGCAGAAGTGTACACTTTTTTGCCCCATCTTTCTAAAGATCTAGAATCCTTGTCAGTGGGAATGGGTTTTTTGGCAGAAGCGGCCTCAACTCCCTTAGGACCCTGAGAAATGGTTTCAGGGTTAGCAGACGGGTTCTTGTATAAAAACTGGTGGGAATCAGGAACCCTGTAATATCTATCAGGCTTAGCAGGAGCAGGAGGAAAAGAGTCAGGGGTTAAGTTAGCCTCCTAAAAAGCATCATCCACAATATCCAAAACAGGAGGAATAGCCCGGGGTCTATGTTGGGGAGAAGAAGAAAATCCCTTAGTCTTTTCTTAGATTCCGAATACTCCTGTCCTTCCCAGTGGAAATGTTCCCTCATTTCATGCAAAGTTTCCCCAAAAGAGAAATCCTCAGGGGGAGAAGCTGAAGGAATGGATTCCTCAGCATCAGAATCCTCATAAGGAGGGAAAGAATATTCCTGGTCAGAAGAAGAAACTGAAGAAACAGAAGCCTGATCAGAGGAATCATAATAAACTTTCTGCCTTGGCCTTTTATCTGGAGAGGGATGTGAACCCCTAATCATAGTAAGTAAAACTGTTTGTGTGACTTGGGAGCCGGTCCAGAAGAGGCCTGTGTTGCAGTCTTTGATTTAGAAGGAGTCTTTGCCTTTGTCTTTGGCTTTGCCTTTATTAGAAGCTGAGTAGGCCTGAAAACCCCTTCGGAAGCCGGTACCTGCACAGCGGCTCCGGACCCATCCGAAGGAGCATTGTCCGAAGGTCCTGCAATAGAAATATTCAAAGGCCTAATTGGCTCCTCATGAGAGTCCGTTTCGGCCATTGGTTCTGAAATGGCCGACGACAGGGGCTGCAAAAGTGCCTCACTGACGACGGCCGAACCTGAAGCTGGCTCCGCTTGTGCGATGTCGTCAGATTTGGACCTCGGAGGCCTGTCTTTATCCTTGCGACGTTTGTGAACTCCGGTAGCTGGAACCATATCCGACAACATTTTGTAGTTAAAGCGCCTACCGAAGTAATGAAAAGCAAAATCGTACCTTCGTTTAATTGTACGTTGATTGAATCTAGCACAAAACCGACAACTAGCTACATCGTGGTCAGGGCCTAAGCAAGGAATACAGTAAGAATGAAAATCCTTATGAGGCATTTGCTTCCCACATGAAATACAATTATTAACTTTTTCTGACATCGGACTGGAGCAAGAAAAAGTTTCCCCAACGGGGTACTTAGCTTTCTGTGGAGAAGAAAGTCTTTGGACTGAAGTTTATCAGAAAAAATCGTCAGGAGTCAGCCGACTGGCACATGCGAACTGCTATCACCGCACGGCAAGAAAGACTGGAGAAGATAGCGTCGGCTGTCAGCTTTGTACTCCTGGCGCTCTGACATCAGGGAGCATGGTTGAACAGCCGACGCCGGACCCAGACTTTGGGATTCTGGCCGACCGAGGACTGCCTGCCGGCAGGGGAGAACCCTACAGTCATGACTGCAACAGTGAAACACGATGAACATCATATGTTTTATGAAGGAAATATAATTAAACATTTTTGGAATAATGTTAACCTTTTTTACAGGCTCTATTCAGTGATAATTGCAACCTAAATAAATCCTTAATTCTGTTTAATGCACCAATGCCCACTTCTGTTAAAAAAGTTGATTACCCTCTTCTTTGGGCTCTTCCTGCAATTGCAAGAAAAGTGATAAAAAACTGGAAGACAACTACTTCACCAACTATGAAAGAATTTTTTAATATTGCAACTGAAACTTGTCATATGGAGATATTAACTATTAAGGAAATAACCACTAGAGTAACTTCTTTAAACTCTTGGATGAAACTAAAGAGACTGGCGAATAAATGGACACTATTTCAGTTTTGATATAATTAGCTTCTAAGCTTCTATCCTGTATTTATAATTATTTAGTAGACACCCTGCACATAGTTGTTCCTTTGACTGTTCTGCTGTCTTATGGCTATTTGTTGACAATTATCTGTTTTGTACAAATGCAATTTCTATATATCTACTTATGTAATATTTGGTCACTGAATTGTAATTAGAAAAAAAGAAAGGTTCCACTTAAGACTGATACTGTCAGTGAAGGTTGACCTAAGACCCTAACTGTATTACTTGAATTAATATTGGAAGGCTGAACACTTGCCGTATTATAATTTATCTGAACCGAATATAGGTATATTTGTTGTACTAAAGCACTGTGCTAGACTTTTAAAGACATGGATTTATAAGGTACTAAGGACTCAATGGCATTAATATGAATACATTTTCCCCAATATAAAGAAGTGTGCATCACTTTGGTGTACAGCATACCAAATGCACACCATCTGGAGTACAGTGGTGCCTCCCGATTAAGCTGCAATGTTCTGAGACAGTTATACACTATCAAGAACAGTTATGGGGAACATCCTGTAAGAAGAAAATTGTTGTCTTCACTTGCCTGTCTAGGCAGGTGGGGAATTTCTTGGTTAAATAAAGTGAAAGCACATTTAAAGGAACATTTCAGGACTGGATGGAAAATAAGTTGCAAAGAGTCAGTCAAAAAATTAAACAATATGTTTATTAATGAATGGCATCTTTCTGTATAACCGTAAGTATATCAGACATCTGTGAAAAGTAAAGGCTGTGAAAGCAAAAAGAAGTGTCTGGTCTGATCATGATTATTCAGTTAAAACAAGGCAAATAACAATAAAGGATCAACATAATTTTTAGTTCACTTTTAGTTTCCACAGCTGATCATCAGTAGACCTAGTGCCTCTCTCCTAGACAGCCAGTTCCTCCTGATCTTCCCTAAACTAACTCTGATTAGTCACGAACTTAGAGAGTAAAGCATCCACATCCCATGTCCTCATCATACTGCTGTCATGTTTTCCTAAACTTTTGGACCCACCCTACACTATAGTACACCCTGCATCACAGTAACATCTTGTGGATGGGGTGTACAATGGTCAGATGTTCCAATCTGCCCCTCACTTTTGCAAGGAGCTGACATCAGCATGCTGTTCTGCCTACCCTCAGGAACAGCTCTGTGACTGTTTCCTGGTCTCCGCCAGGGAAATCTAAATGCATGGTGTGCCCTGTGCACACATCTTTACCTCCTCCCAGGATGGGCACATACATCCTACCAGCCACTGCCCCAACACCCAGGCCACTAATCTAACCCAGCTTGCCTGAGCTGTAGTCAGGCCTTTATCCCCTACTTTCTAGCACTGGCTAAGGTTCTGCAATTCTTAAATGTTAATTCACGTTGTGGGAAGACAGTTTTGGCCACACAAACTATTTTATTACTGTGTGTCATTATTCAATACAAGGAATGAGATATTTTCAAATTAAGATGTTGACATGACAGCAATTTGAAGTGGGGAGAGGAAGGCGGCTCTAATATGGATAAAAATGCTTTGGGAGAACTTAAACAAATCATGTCTAAAGCTAAGACTATTGTATATACACAGCCAGCTCCAGGGCAATGATGAATACAGACCTGAGAAACATGCAAGTGAACAGAGTTCAATTAGCAGCTCAGCTACTGGTGGGAGGTAGCCCGGGAGGATGGGAGCGAGTGGACACTGCCAGCTCACCCATCCTGAAGGGAAGAGGGAAACAGTGGCTAGGCATGAGTGACACCTAGTGGGAGCACTAGGTGTTGCACCCACTGGAGACTAAGCCTACCGAGCTTCAGCTGTCCAAAGGTATCACACTGTAAACTGAGAGGAATAGAAGAGAAAAGCTCAGAATAGCTGTCGAGAGAGAGAATGGTGGTCCCAGAGGGAGAGGGTAAGCCACTCTGGAGGACCAACAATCTGGCCCACTCGATACCAACTGACTCAGTCTCATCAGGGAAGAGAGGGGTAATGGGAATTTCCCATCAGAAAAGAATGGGTTGCAAGGCCAATGAGAGCAGGAAGAGGAGCCATCAGGCAAGGTCCTGCTGGGAGCAAAAAAACAAAATAATAAACTGTTTTATATATTCATGCAGACTGTGTGTTCTGTCAGACTGTCTCCTACCCGGAAGAGGACATTTTAAATATCCTGCAATTTTGTTTAAAAGTTTGTACACACCATTGTTGAATGTTATTGCAGTCTTGCCTGATTTGTTATTTATGGGTTCATAAGAAGTTTTATACAGTTGAAGATGCAAAAATGCCCTTAACATAGCTGATGAATGATGTAGCAGAAGTTAATATAATGTCATACTTATTTTTGAATTCAGCACATACTTGTACCTTGTATAAGTAAAAGTTAATAAGGGCTGAACCCTGAAGGAAAAAGTACTGTAGTAATGATCTGTTATACAATAAGTAATGTTTGCAGTCCCAAATGTTAATAGTTTGTCAAATCCTGTAAAAAAAATCCAAGGTATTTGTGTACATAAAGAAACATCTGCCTCTATTTGTATTACTGCAATAAATTAATTTGAATGACAATTGCCCATATGAAACTATGGAATCTTAGGAGTAAATTATTAGAGTTGTAATTATATCCTTGTAAAGGGCTTTTGCAACATTATTGTAAAAAACACAGCTGAACTGTTGGAAGTACAAACAATAATTCATATTAGTAGAGGGGAAGCTACAGGGAGTGTGCCACACAACTGTAAACCTGTATATCCTTCCAGGGACTGTTCAACAAACTACAGAATGTTAAGAGAGTTTGTTACAGTGTAGGAGCGAATAGTTTTCCTGGTAGGGGACTGGAACACATTTTGGCCCTAGCACTCGCAAAGTACCTGCTTTAGGATGAAGTATACTGCACTTAAGGGGATGACAAGTGCTTGAGGCATTAACTTCTTACAAATTCTTAATATGGGTTTCTCATACAGGTATAAATCATATTCCAGAACAGACAAAAATAAGAAGTTATGTCTTACCATAACGATCCATGTGAATTGTTCATCTCGCCTTTCTTCTTACACATGGGTTCGGAGACGATCCTCGGCTCCGAGTCGGCCGCATCACCAGCTCCGCATCTTCGAGAAAGCTCGAGGCACAGTAATATCCCATGATCCTCAGGTGCTAACCCTCAGATCTAGTTTGCTATACCAGAAGAATCCCTTTTAGAACTGTGTCTAACACTTATAAACAGATACTACACAGTGTCTGGAACCCTACTGTCAAGTAGAGGAGATTACTAATGCACAATAACATGCTAACCATATCTAGAAAAGGCTGAAAAGGAATTTAGTTGAAAACCGTTCTCCCAGACCGCAGGACGGGGGATTTAGGGGGGGAATGTAAGAACAAAGGCGAGATGAACAATTCACATGGATCGTTATGGTAAGACATAACTTCTTAATGTGAAATTATTCAATCTCGCCGTTTGTTCTTACACACGGGTAGCATCCCTAGCTCCTTTTTCCTGGGTGGCTCAAAGGAGAACATTCCTGAGTACAGTGGAACCAAACGTCGCCCTGTCCCTGGAGCTTTTGTCTAGCTTATAGTGGGCGATAAAAGTATGTGGTTTTGCCCAAGTTGCCACTGCACAAATGGTATCTAATGGCAAACGAGCGGTATGGGCTGAAGAGGTAGCAATCGCCCTTGTAGAATGAGCTCTGGGTTTGAAAGGGAGTTGCTGTTTCGATTCAGCATATACCAAATTTATGCAATCTGAGAGCCACTTGGATAAGGTAACCTTCGTTACTGCCTGTCCTTTTCTTTGGTAAGCATATGAGACAAATAGTTGATCTGACTTTCTGTATTCTTTTGTCCTATGTAAGTAAAATCTTAATTGTCTGTGAACGTCCAACTTGTGCAATGTGTATTCTAGCTTATTGGAATGATTTTTAAAGAAGGTAGGTAGTTCGATAGATTGATTGATGTTCTGAATCGAACAAACCTTCGGAAGGAAGGACAGATTGGTGCGCAAGGTTACTCTATCTGGATGAAAAATCATGTACGGGGGTCGGATAGATAGAGCCTGTAACTCTGAAACTCTCCTGGCGGAAGTGATGGCAACCAGGAAAAAGTGTTTTCCACGAAAGAAATTTTAACGGAGTTGTGGCTGCTGGTTCAAATGGGGGCAACATGAGCTGTGACAGCATGAGATTAAGATTCCAAGGGGCTATTGGATTACGAAAGGGGGGACGGAGGTGAAAGGTACCTTTCATGAAGGCTTTACAAAGCCTGTGGGACATAAGAGAACCATCTTCACGGCCAATATGAAAATTGGATATAGCGGCCAGTTGAACCCTTATAGTGGATGTTGATGCTCCTTCTTGAAAAAGTGTGGTAAGGAAATCTAGTATCTTGTGTATTGCAGCCCCGAATGGATCTATACCTTCTTTGGAGGCCCAGTGCGCAAAACTGTTCCATTTGCTGTTGTACAATTTCCTTGTAAATGGTTTGTGAGAAGATACAATAATTTGTTGTACTGCAGGGGATAGTAACTCCGACCTGGCTAAGATGGGAAGCGGAACAGCCAAGCTGTCAGTTTGAGGGACTTGAGGAAGGTGTGAGGAACTCCCGATGAATGTGTCAACAGGTCTGGCTCCAGTATGGTCCAGTATCCATGGTTCCTCCACTTGATGAGATTGAAGGAAGGGAAACCAGATTTGTCGAGGCCAGAATGGGGCTATCAGTATTATGGTCCTGTCCAGATGTTTGGCTTTCTGCAAAAACCTGGGAATTAGTGGAACAGGAGGAAAAGCGTAAAGGAGACCCGGGGGCCAATCATATACCAGTGCGTCCCTGGCGACACCCCCTGGAGGGGGTAACAGGGCAAAGTAGCTTCTGCATTTGGCATTCAATGGGGATGCAAACAGGTCGCAGCAAGGCTGGCCCCATCTGCGGAAGATCTCTTCCACCACTTGAGGTTTGAGGGACCACTTGTGAGGGAACAGGATGCCTCTGCTCAACCTGTCCGCGATTACGTTGGAAGTCCCCGGGATGTGCGTTGCTATCAGAAAGCGTCCAGTGGACTTTGCCCATTGCCAAATTCTGAGGGCCTCTCTGCATAATGGGTAAGATCTGGTTCCCCCTTGCTTGTTTATGTACCAGACCACTGACATGATGTCTGTCTGAACTGTCACTGTTCCCCGAGGTAAGGACTTGTGAAAGTGTTGCAATGCTAGAAACACTGCCCTCAGCTCTAGAACATTGATGTGCAGATTGTACTCCAAGTTGGACCACTGACCTTGGACTGTTTGTCCCTGAAAAAATCCCCCCCACCCTATCATGGAAGCGTCCGTGGTTAGAGTTGCTACCAGACTGGGTAAGACAAACGGTCATCCTAGTGTTAGCTCTTGACTGTGTATCCACCACAAGAGATCCTTCTTGCAAGAATTCGTGATCAAGACTTCATGAGACAGTGGAAGTTGTAGATACGACCACTGGGCGAATAGCATCCATTGAAGAATCTTCATGTGCATCCTGCCTAAAGGAACTACAAGAAGGGAGGCTGCCATCAAGCCTAGCACTCTTAATATTTGTCATGCAGGGACTCTCTTGTTGTGAAGAAGGAGCAAAATTTGATGCCTGAGGTCTGATAATCTTGGTGGGGGGAGAGTAACTTGAGCCAGGGAAGTGTTTAGCTGTGCTCCTATAAATAAGATACGCTGTGACGGCGATAAGACAGATTTTCCAAAATTCACCGTTATGCCTAGTGAAGAGCAAAGATTGATGGTGTAGTCCCTGGCTTGTAGAAGATGATATTCGGTGGTGGCGGACAGGAGCCAGTCATCTAGATAAGGAAACACCCGGAATCCGTTTCGTCTCAAGTGAGATGCTACTACTGCCATGCATTTGGTGAACACCCTGGGGGCTGAGGTGAGACCAAAGGGCAGAGCGCGAAACTGGAAATGACTGGCTCCCAGCCGGAAGCACAAGTGATCTCTGGATGCTCTGGCCATCTTGATATGGTAGTATGCGTCTTTGAGATCTACAGAGCACATCCAGTCGCCTTTCTGCAGAAAAGGGAGGATTGACTGAAGCATGACCATCCGGAACTTTTCCTTTTTCACAAAGGTATTTAACTTGCTGAGGTCTAAAATTGGCCTCCAGTCCCCTGTTTTCTTTGGAACTAAAAAGAACCTTGAGTAAGTTCCGGATCCTATTTGGTCCACTGGGACTGGTTGGATGACTCTGTTTTCGAGCAACCTTCCTATCTCTATGGTTGCTTGGTCTCGCAGACTGGGTGGAACGTCTGGGAGTTTTTTGGAGTTGGGTGGCATTTTTATGAAGGGGATGTTGCAGCCTCTGCTAACTATGCTTTTTACCCAGTAATCTGATGTAAGATTTAGCCAGGCCTCTGGGTATAAAGCCAAGCGACCCCCGACTGCCTCCAGAGTAGGACAGCCGGGCCTGCAGTCAGGAGTGCTGGAAGGGCCTTCCAGAGAAGGCCTCTCTGTCGCCCTGATTTTGCAGACCCCCTCTACCGGCTGGGCGGCGTCTTCCGTTTCTTCCCCCTCCTCTGCCTCTGGAGGGGGCATCACTTTGGGTGTGCTGAAAAGATCCCTGAGTCTTTCGGAACCACATTTTTCCTCCTCGTTGCCCTTTAGGATAGGGTCTAGATGAAACGGAAAAACTGACCCCTACGGCAGACAGGGTCTTCCCTTCTTGTTCACACCTCGTGAGAGTCTCCTTTACTTTGGGCCCAAACAAGGAGGCTCCATCGAAGGGGGCGTTGGCAAAGGAAGACTTAAAGGCTTCCACAAAGGAGCATAAGCGCAACCAGGATTGTCTTCTCAGGGCGATCGCTGAAGCTGCCGCTCTACTCGACCCTTCGGCTGCATATGAAATCAGCCTCATGGACGAGTTGACTATGGAATTTAGGGCGTTAATTTGCACTGTCACTTTCTCGGCGACAGCAGCATCTGTGTGTCCCTGGAGAGCGTTTCCCAGTTCCTTAATGAGATCTCTCTGTAAATGCGTGAAATGCGTAAGGTAGTTGAGCGATCGGATGGAAAAAGTCGCCGAACTAAATATGTGCTTCCCATATCTGTCCATTGTCCTAGAATCCTTATTAGGAGGATGGACAGAGGAAGATGATTCAGACATCTCTTTCTTAGTGGCCGCCGCCACCACAGTATCTACGGGAACTCCTTTTGTAAGATAGGATTTATCTTGGGGAGCCGTCATGTATTTGTTTGGTTTACGAGGGACTGGTTCCACTGTATCAGGTGTTTCCCAAGCCCTCCGAGCTATTAGATCCATGAGATCGTCAAAGGGTGGAGTCACCCAGGAGGTAGAAGGTTGAGTCCCAAATGCCTTCAGTAAGACCGATTCATCCACAGAAGGGGTAAGGGTTTGCCAGTCCCCCCTTTGCTTCAGGATTTCCAAAATGTCTGCAAACGAGACATTCTCAGAGGTGGACCTTGGGGACCCTTCTGTTTCATCTAAATCGGTATCAGATGTGAGAGATTCCTGAGGGGAATCTATGTGCTTCCTCTTGCACAGTCGTTTCCTCGGAACATCCTCAGCGGGAGCTTCTGGGGATGCATCTGAGGAACCAGAGTCACCCTGTGGGGACTTCTGAGGCATTGGGTCTCGATGCTTGGTAGGTACCGAAGGCACAGAAGCAGAACGTGGACCTTTTGGGGAAGGAGATGAAGATACAGATAAAGTATGTGTCTGATCAGACAAGACCTTCCTCATGATGTCAAAGGCACTGGTGCCCCGACCCGAAGATCTGACCTGATCCGAAGAAGGAGGTAGTTTCTCCGGAATCGGAACCACGGGCTCCGACACCAAGGACGGATCCGAACTGATCTGAGCCGAGGCACCGAGGGGAAGAGTCAGAACCGATATCTCGGTTCGACTATCCCCCCGGAACCCAGGAAAGATCTTCGGCTCCGAGACTCTCCGGCTGGTTCCAAAGGAGTCGAGGTCAACGGAGCCGATAGCACTACTGGAGGCTTCGGCACCGAGGGCTCTACAATCATCGGTTCTTCGACTCCTAACACCGATGACTCGACGGGTCTCGGAGGAGGAAGTGTTGAGGGAACTGGAATAGCTTCGAGTTTCGAAACCTCGATTAATTTGGACAAAGCCGAGTTCTCCATAAGCTTCTGTACCACTCGGCCCACATCAGAGTCGGAAAGTGGCCTCGAAGAACGGGTCGAAGGGATCAAAGCAGTCACCGAGTGAAGGATAGCAGACGGTGGTACCTCTGATACCGGCTCCAAGACCTGAGCCTCGTGCAGAGATAAAGTCTTGACACCCGGCACCGAAGTCATAGGAGCCAGTGTCCGAATCTGAAAAGAGGTGCTCGGAGCCGATGACTTGGGCTCCGACACTCTTGAAAACTTCGACCCCTTTGAAGACTTAGAAACCTGTTCAGCCTTGACCAGAGCCTCCTGAAACCCGGGTTTAAGCAACCCTCTGTCAAACAACTTCCTGTGTCTTTCCAGCATGACCCTCCCACTAAAGGAATGACAGATGGAACAGTCTTCCTGCAAGTGGAGAGGGCCAAGACAGTAGACGCAGGATGAGTGGTTGTCAGTAATAAACATCTTCTGTCCGCACTGACACCTTTTAAAACCAGATTTGGTCTTTTCTGACATTTTTAAAAGAAAGGGAAAAATCCAAGAAAAAGCACAGCACACTTAAGAAAAAATCCCTATAATACAATTTAAATGTAATATATATATCTAAACTGTAAAACACACACACAGCACACTATGATATATATATATATATATATATATATATATATATATATATATATATATATATATATATGAAAAATAGAAAAAGTTAAAGGCAAAAAACTATTATCTTTTTTTTTTTTTTAAATACTGTAAATTCTGACAGAAAAACAGCCTAAGGCCTTTACTAAGAATTTTAAAGTTACAAACTAACTAAACTAGTCTTAAACAACAACTATATAATAAAACTTATCAAACACTATAAAGAAAGAGTATAAATTGTAAAATTAGAAGTATATAACAAGAAATATATAGTAAAAATTCTACTGGCCCGAGCCTCTCGATGCGATCTGCTGCTAGCGGCAAACTAGATCAGAGGGTTAGCACCTGAGGATCATGGGATATTACTGTACCTCGAGCTTTCTCGAAGATGCGGAGCTGGTGATGCGGCCGACTCGGAGCCAAGGATCGACTCCGAACCCGTGTGTAAGAACAAACGGCGAGATTAAACAATTTCACATTCATGGTTAGCAAGGGCAATGTCCGTCTTAATGAGAGTTTTTTTTTTTTTTAAATCAGACCACTGCCATTTGCTTGTGACACAGCATGTCAACAAAGAAAGGTTTGAGAGAAACTGAAAAATGTAACCAATACTTTTACCAAGAGAAACAATTTAAAAGAAGACGGGACTTATTCAGACAGTTGCCGTCAGCTTTCCACACAACAGAGAAGTCAGATAATAAAAGTATGGGATATGTCTATGAAAGCTCTAAAGAATTTTGTAGATGAGAGAAGACAAGTTAGTAGATTCAAAAACACCTAGCTTATATGCAGTGCAACTAAAGGCATAGAAAGAAGTGATTCATAAGAAGGAAAGGGCTGAACTAAATAGGCAGATGATACTGGTGTAGCTCCCACTGTATTTTATTGTAGAAGTAATAGACTGTAGTTTTTCATTACACCACAGGAATATAAAAGACAATTTTGAAAATGAAAGAGGAGATGGGAACACTAGCTGAAGGAGGGAAGACTGAAACAGGTAGCTGAAGGGAAAAAGGCCTTGCAGTATGACTAGATTTTCTTTTCTAGTGCTTTGGGACAGGGAAGTGAAGTAGCAGATTGTGTCTGTCTTTTGCTGAAATCCTGGATGATGGTATTTTGTGGAATCAGGAGAGAAGTCTGAAAGCAGTAGTTCCATGCCTGCATATGATCCAGCAAGAAAAGGAGTTCCTCTGGGCCTAGTACAAAGAAACCACAGATGATTACCAGAGTTCTGGCAGGTGATTTTTCTACTTTTCTCATCAGAGGAACCACGGTGCCTGGTCACTAGGGTATTCTCGATGGAGTGATGAGAGGTTCTGGCTGTCATTTTATATTTTTATAAGATTGTCGATTTCCTCCTAAATGCTTTGTGGATTATAAATAACTGGGATCGATATGAGCTCCAACCTGGGCCCCATCATGCCGGCAGCAAGACTGTAACTAGTCACTGGCCAGTGAACAGGGTAGTGTTTCATAGTTGGTCTGTTCAGAATTGATCAAGGGGGTTGAAAATGTGGTTCCCTATTACGCCGTCGCAGACGCAGGTTGTCGAATGTGTCTTTGTCAAATAGTAAAGCACGAAAAGGCAAAACAGCGAAGCGGCTTTTCAGCAAATTCTTTCCCTGGGAAAGAATTTGTTTGGCCGCTTTCACTACTTTGCCTTTAAGGCACTTTAGTGTGATCTCGAAGTTGGTATATTTAAGTAAAGGGGTGTGGGGGGCACACGCCCCACGTTGGGGGGAGTGGGGGTGAAACCCCCCACATTAAGTAATGTTTTACTGTTTTTTATTTATTTATTTTTTGTTTCAGAACACAGATTGTTTTCCATTGGAAAATAATCGCTGTTCTGAAGTTTCGACGTTGTAAGCTTTCGCTTACATGGGGTCGATTATCTGTCATTCACTGTTCTGAGCATGCGATATGATAATATAGACCCGAGGGTGTTAGTACTGCTCAATGACATTGCATTTTCTCATATTTGTATTGTTGTATTATAAATCTTCATTGTTCAATGACATTGCATTTTGTTCGTGTTAGCACTGCTGCCTTCAAGAATTTTGCTGCTCAATGACATTGCATTTTTTCATATCTGCATTGTTGTATTATAACTCTTTTATTGCTTAATGACATTGCATTTTTCCCGTGTTTGTATTGCTGCATTATAAAGCTTTACTGCTCACTGATATTGCCTTCTATGTGTATGTTTGAATGTCAAGATCTTTTTTTCTGTTGAGTTCTGCTGAAGAGGGTGAATGTATGTTTTCATTGCATGCATATCTCACCTTGCCTTATTGCTAACTGATGCACTGTTGAAATAATTTGCTTGTGGTTGTGCTATTGCCTTTTAAACTAGATGTGTCACCTAGAATAAAATCTGTTGTTCTTGCCACCTTGGTGTGTTGGGCCTATAGGGGTGTCACCAGAGTCAGGTAGGAAAGAACCCATATCTGCTTCAGCTACAGCTGCAGGTGCGCTACATTTGGGGGCTCGTCCGGGATAGCCTGTACTGCCTTGGACTCCACCCTATTCCGCTGTACGTGTGGAAAGAAAATCCAGCAGAAACATTAACCCAGAAGTAGCCGCTAAGTGGTGCAAACAGCACAATGTTCAGTCAACGCATTGCTTAGTTCTGGTGTTGCCAGGGGTTACATGGACTGATATCCAAATACATCAAGTCACAGGATCCTTACCAGTTGCATAGCGTGGATGTTTATTAGACAGCACTATGGACCCTACCGAGCAGAGCACATTGGCCTTATTAGAATGGAAAAGTCCTTTAGCGTATGAGCACATACCTTCTAGTGTACAAATTTCAGGTGAGAGTGCAGTCCGTATGGTAATCCCTGAGAAGTGCACTACCTCAGCAACAGAGTAAATACCTGTGGAAGCTATCCAAGTAGGTCAGAACCTTACACCAGAAGCTGCAACTTCACTGCCCATAAATACAATAGGGCCTGATGTTTCGGATACTTTGAGAAGTATTGCAGAAAAATGCTTAAAGTCTACACAGCCATTCACTGGGTTTGGCTACCACAAATTGTGTTTCTTTTCTGGCAAACAACCCACACCTCAGGGAGAGGAAGATTTCGAATCCTGGGCGATCAGGCTTCACAAGCCCTAAAGGAGTGGGGTATCCCAGAATCTCAGAAGAAGCAGTGGATAGCTGAAAGTCTAAAGGGATTAGCTGCAGATACCACATGTAACCTAAGGATGGGTAATCAAGATTGCTCGGCTAAGGACTATTTAGGTGTACTGCAGGATGTGTTTGGAAGGACTGAGAGGGCTGCTGACCTACTGTATCAGTTTGAACATACATACCAAGAAGTTGGTGAGAAACTATCTGATTACATTAAGCGATTAGATAAAATGCTCCACCAGATTATCCTAAAGAAGGGGCTGGATCCGAAAGTAGCTGACCAAGTATGGATTGGACAAATTTTAGAGGGAGCGCAAGCTATGGACCCCATTGTGTGGAAAATGAGGATGAGAAACAGGAAAGAGACTAACTTATTCTCAGTTGGTTAAAGAGGTGAAGGAAGAGGAAGCCCTGTTGGAAGCCAAATCTCAGTATTCAACAGCAACTAAAACCTTGAGTGAACACTAGCAGGAGCCTATAGCTGTGCTTACTACTCAAACAGGAGTCATGGCCCAGAGTGTCCGCAATGTAGAGGTGTCACAGTTGCAGATGCAGGTGTCTTCCCTTACTGACACCATAGCTCAAGTTGCCAAGACAATTGCAGAATTGCAGAAAGCTGTGGTAAGTTTAGCTGAAGGGAGGAATACATTAGCTAGAACCTCCATGAAAGGACTCAGAGAAGAACCGAATCAGCCAATGTTCAGAGTTCCTACTGGATTTTGTTTCCACTGTGGGGATGCAATGCATATAAAGTGACAGTGTCCTACTGCAGAGAACTTGAAAAAAGTGAACGAACTATTACTGGCTAGTGCAATGCATCGAAACTTTAAAAGGCCTCAGTGAAGCAGCCAGCTGAGTGCCGAGTTACAAAGAGCTCCATAAAATCTAACATCAAGAGACAGCATCCTGTATCTCCTTTCCACACAAACCCTTGTAACAGGGGAGAGAAACTACCTACTATGCACACTTCTAGCTCATCTGAGGTGAACAACCGAATTGGAAAGCCATCTCAGCCAAAAGTTCAGCATTTGAGACCACAAAACATTACTAAGCAAGAGTCTTATCCGTTAAAATGGTGAGGTCAACTGATGGTACCTCAACCACATGCTGACTGCCATACAAGCTTAACAACACTGGAAACAAAAACTACCCGATGGCCTACTGGGACCGTCCCCTGTCATGTCAGTAAAAATAAAAGGAGTGTATAGTAAAGCACTGTTGGACTTCTACCAAAAATACTTAAAGCATTTGCCACTTGAAAAGTTAGAAGATGTGGAGATCTGGGGGCTACGTGACATGAAGTTCCCTTATGATGGTTATGTCTCACTCAAGTTAGAATTTTCCACATCAGTTGTTGGGTCAACAGAAGTTTTTGAAACACTTGCTGTTGTGTGCCCCAGGGCAAAAGTAAAGGACTCAGTATCTACTTTAGTGGGGACAAATACTGACCTTGTCAAAAGAATGCTAACACCTCAATTGACCCAGGAACACCCAACACTACATCCTCTACTGAGACCAGTTTTCTGTGCCCTTCAAAGGGAGAAGGATAGTAAGAAAGATGAAATTGGTCATGTGTGGACCCTCTCTGGGGAAGAGCATATAATTCCTCCTGGTCAGGTCACCTACTTGAGAGACAAAGTAAGGATGTGTGGACAAACAGTTTCCTCTCATCTCATGATGGAAATGGATCCAGAAAGTGACTTGCCACCAGGACTGGAACTAGTCCCAGAGGTTTGGCCTGCGGACAAGTTAAAGCATCCCTATGACACTTTGCCTGTGAGGTTAAAGAATAAAGGAATTACTCCCATTGTCCTGCGTTCACAAGTACATTTGGGAAATGTTTATGCTGCCACTTCCTTACCTGCTTCTGTGTTGACAAGGAATGAGAGCAGAGCCAATGAGTTGAAGCTGGAAGATACTGAGATAGGAGGTGGTCTCTTGTCCCTTGAGTGGCTAACCAGACTTGAAGAGCTTCTAACGAAAAAAAAAATAGTTTTTCTACTAGTGAACTAGATGTGGGCTGTGCAAAAAGTGCAGAACACCAAATAAGAGTAAAAGAGGACTGGCCTTTCAGGGAACATTCCAGAAGAGTAGCTCCAGGATACCTGGAGGACTTAAGAAAACATTTGGAAGAACTAAAAGCCGCAGGGATAATACGAGAGTCAGTTAGTCCATATGCCTCTCCCATTGCCATTGTCAGGAAAAAGAATGGGTCAGTTCGCATGTGTGTTGACTTATCGTACTCTGAACCAGTGAACTATTCCAGACCAGTACACAACTCCCCGGACTGAAGATGCTCTAAATTTCCTGGTGGGCAGTAAGTGGTTCAGTGTGTTAGACTTAAGGAGTGGATACTATGAAATCCCTATGCACCCAGAAGATAAAGAGAAGACTGCCTTCATCACCCCTTTGGAATTTTTTGAGTTTGATCGCCTACCTCAAGGTTTATCAAATGCACCGGCAACTTTCCATGGAATCATGGAAAGAACAGTTGGAGACATGCATCTCCTGGAAGACTTAGTCTACCTGGATGACATCATTGTCTTTGGGAGGACCCTAGAGTATCACAAAGAAAGACTGATGAAGGTATTGGAAAGGATCGAGAAGGAAGGCCTGAAGTTGTCACTGGACAAATGCAAGTTCTTCCAACCTTCAGTGACCTTTGTAGGACATGTAGTGTCTCCAAATGGAATATCCACAGATTCCAGTAGAGTTGAAGCAGTGACATCTTGGCCCAGACCCAAAACTATCACAGAGCTGCGATCCTTCCTGGGGTTCTGCAGTTACTATAGAAGGTTTGTGGAAGGATTTTCAAAGATAGAAAGACCCCTCAACCATTTGCTCTGAAATGATGAGAAAGCAAATGAAACAGATGAAGATATCCTTGTGAAAAAAAACTAAGGGAACGAGAGGTTCTAAAGAACTCATGGAGAGGCGTTGGGCTCCTGAGTGCGAATAGTCATTTGAATAGCTTAAGTATGGCCTCACACATGCCCCTGTGCTGGCATATGCTGACTCAACAAAGCCATACACTTTGCATGTGGATGCTAGCAAGGATGGCTTAGGAGGAGTCCTTTAGCAGGAATATGACAAGAAGCTGAGACCTGTGGCTTTTATCAGTCAGAGTTTATCCCACACAGAAAGAAACTACCCTACACACAAGTTGGAATTCCTTGCCTTAAAGTGGGCAGTAGTGGACAAGCTGCTCGACTATCTCTATGGGGTTGAATTTGAAGTAGAGACTGACAAAAATCCTCTGACATACATCCAGACCACTGCAAAGCTAGATGCTACTGGCCACAGATTGATGGCAGCTCTATGCAACTATAAGTCCAGTTTGAAATATCGCCCAGAACACGAAAATGGAGAAGCTGATGGTCTGTCCAGAAGACCTCTGGGAGATTTACACCCCGACGATGAATGGGTGGAAATTCCAGCGCCAGGAGTGAGAGCTGTGCGTCAGATTGCAACCTGCTATCAACACACTGAATGTTGGGCCCAGAAGTTGGGACTGTCTGCAGCAAGCATACCCTAAGCTTACTGTAATCTGGTCACTTTACAGGCTTCATCGCTATATGCTTTGAGTAACAGTGACCTCAGGAGAGATCAAAGAGAAGACCCCTTAGGTCAGCTGGTGGTAGCTGCTTTAGAGAAGAAACAAGTTGATATGCTTCACATGGATATTCATCCGCTGGCAAGACTTTTAGCCAAAGAATGGGACAGACTCCAGATACAGAATGGACTAGCATATAGGAGATCTCCAAGTGCACTCGGCAGTGAAAAATGGCAATTGTTGCTTCCTCAGAAGTACAAAGAAGTAGTACTCTGGTCATTGCATGATGAACATGGTCATCTTGGTTATGACAGAACTATGGGTCTGGTACAAGACAGGTTCTACTGGCCAAGCATGAAGCCAGATGTTGAGGATTATTGTCGTACATGTCTTCGTTGCAGTCAGAGAAAGACTATGCCGACCAGAGCTACCTCATTGGGTCAAATGGAAAGTAGTGGACCCATGGAACTGGTCTGTATAGATTTTCTGTACATTGAACCGGATGAAGGTGGGATCAATAATGTGCTGGTGGTGACAGACCACTATACCAAATACGCTCAAGCATTTTCCACTCGCGATCAGAAAGCTATTACAATGGCAAAACTACTAGTTGTGAAGTTTTTTGTACACTATGGCCTGCCAAAAAGGATACACTCTGATCAAGGACATGATTTTGAGAGCAAGCTTGTCCATGAACTACTCACTCTGTTGAGAGTCCAAAAAAGCTGCACCACTCCTTATCATCCTCAAGGGGATCCTCAGCCTGAGCATTTTAACAGAACTTTACTAGACATGTTGGGGACACTATCTGCTGAGAAGAGTCAATGGAGTAGACATGTAGCCACAGAAGTGCATGCTTACAACAGTACTAAAAATGATGCCACAGGATTCTTGCCTTACTTCCTAATGTTTGGAAGAGACGCTTGTCTTCCGGTTGACGTCTCCTTTGGAGTCACAGTTGGTGATACACCAGTGCGATCTCATGGCAGTTATGTGGAGAGACTCAAGAAGAACCTCAGACAGGCTTATGAGCTTGCTGAAAAATCAACAGGACAAAGACATCAGCGAAACAAGGCTCACTATGACAAAAAAGTAAAGATGCATGACTTGCAGCCAGGAGACAGAGTTCTTTTGAGAAATTTGGGACTACAAGGAAAGCATAAACTAGCTGACCGCTGGGGATCTGAGATTTACATAATTTGTTCTCAGCTACCTAATATCCCTGTCTACCAAGTTTACCCTGAGGGGAAAGAAGGACCCATTAAAACCTGGCACTGCAACAACTTAATGCCTTTGGCAAAATCAGTGAGACTCATGAATCCAGAACCCAGAATGGTTCAGAGGAAGCCTAACTCAAGGCGATCCAGAAGGCTAAGGTGGAGAGGAACTATCCTCTCCAATGTTCAAGAGCCTATGCTTCCTCCTGCTGAAGGAGAGGAGGACAGTGATGATGACTGGGGTATCAGTGGGCTTTTTTATGAGGATCTTCAAGACCCCGTGGGCTGTAATCTAAATGTAAATGCACCAGAATTAATTCCTTGTCATTTTGAGCAGCCCAGGCCTAACAATAGACAATGTAATGTTTCTGTACCTCTTACAGAGCCTGATACTGATGGAAGCCCTGCTATGCAAACTTCAGAAGATAGTGCTGAGGACAGTGATACCATTATGGAAAACAAAAGTGAAGTTATACAAGAGGAGATCTTAGAAGTAGACAATATGCCTACTGAAGAACTGGACATTGAATATGATGTGAGTGACAAACCTTCCGGGCAAAATTACTTAACTGTCTTTTCCGAACCATAACTGCATGGACTGACTCGGCCCCCACAGAGGCTTACATATAACAGTTTGGGACATAGTACACAGGAACCTGTGACCACAGCTCATTGGAGAGTGTGCCCATAATCCCTATGCCTCCTACGCCAGTGGTGACACCACTTCCCAAGTTACGCATAAGGCTGATTACCCTTGGAGGAATGTACCTTTTGAATGCAAAAATATTGTTCAGTTGATGGTGCATTAGTGCTTGTAAATATTTTGCTGCTAATCTACCTTTGACTTGGGGGGACCCAAGATTTTCCAGGTGGGGAGAGTGTAGCTCCCACTGTATTTTACTGTAGATGTAATAGACTGTAGTTTTTCATTACACCACAAGGTGGAGCTCTTTTCAGGAATATAAAAGACAAATTCAAAAGTGAAAGAGGAGACTGGAATACTTGCTGAAGGCGGGAAGACTGAAACAGATAGCTGAAAGGAAAAAGGCCTTGCAGCATGACTGGATTTTCTTTTCTAGTGCTTTGGGACAGGGAAGTGAAGTAGCAGATTGTGTCTTTTGCTGAAATCCTGGATGATGGTATTTTGTGGAATCAAGAGAGAAGTCTGAAACCAGTAGTTCCACGCCTGCATATGATTCAGCAAGAAAAGGAGTTCCTGTCGGTCTAGTACAGAGAAGCCATAGATGATTAACAGAGTTCTGACAGGTGATTTTTCTACTTTTCTCATCAGAGGAACCATGGTGCCTGATCACTAGGATATTCTTGACGGAGTGGTGAGAAGCTCTGGCCATGATTTTATATTTTTATAAGACTGTGGATCCCCCCCACATGTTTTGTGGATTACAAATAACTGGGATCCATATGAGCTCCAGCTTGGGCCCCATCATGCCGGCAGCAAGACTGTAAGTAGTCACTGGACAGTGAACAGGGTATAATAGTGTTTCATAGTTGGTCTGTTTAGAATTGATCAAGGGGGTTGAGGGTGTTAGCACTGCTCAATGACATTGCATTTTCTCATATTTGTATTGTTGCATTATAAATCTTCGTTGTTCAATGACATTGCATTTTGCTCGTGTTAGTACTGCTGCTTCAAGAATTTTGCTGCTCAATGTATTTTCTCATACCTGTATTGTTGTATTATAACTCTTTTATTGCTTAATGACATTGCATTTTTTTCCTGTGTTTGTATTGCTACATTATAAAGTCTTACTGCTCACTGATATTGCCTTCTTTGTGCATGTTTGAATGTCACAACCTTTTTTTCTTTTGAGTTCTGGGGAAGAGGGTGAATGTATGTTTTCATTGCATGCATATCTCACCTTGCCTTATTGCTAACTGGTTCACTGTTGAAATAATTTGTTTGCGGTTGTGCTATTGCCTTTTAAACTAGATGTGTCACCTAGAATAAAATCTGTCATTCTTGCCACCTTCGTGTGTTGGGCCTATAGTGGTGTCACCAGAGTCATGTAGGAAGGAACCCATATCTACTTCAGCTACACCTGCAGGTGCGCTACACTGGGTAATATAGATAAAATGCTAATTACACATTAGACAAGGCTAAGAGAACATTTTGAATATTAGATTTTGAAATATCACCTAAAGGACGAAATCATTTAGCTTTAAGGCTTAGAGGACAGACATAGAAGAAATGAAAAAGTAATAGGTTTATGAGAAACCTGGAGATATACTAGGAAGTTCTGCTTAATTTTAGGAAAAAAATGTATGAAGCAGAAGCTTACTGGAAGGGAAACACAAATGAAATAAGGACTTTTTAAGCAAGCTCCCTAATAAAAAGTTTGGACCAGGATCAGGGGAACTACTCAATGCAAGATGTCACACAGATTGAGGTAGAAATCAAAAAGGAGAAAAGTTCCAGTGAAGAAGGTCTAGCATTAGAAATATATATATTTAATGTTTAAAGACAAATTTATTAAGGGCTTTTACTAAACTAATTAATTATCTACAGGCAACTGTGAGACCACAAATGCGTGGAAAATATTATACCTGCAAAAATTCTTCATAAGCTGGGTCACACACATCAACACTGATATTTAACCACACCTATAAGTTATTTAATGCACTGCTGCCAAATGATTAGCCTTTTCTTCTCATTGATTGATCTGGAAGAGATGAGTTCTGCACTTAGGAGAATCTCCCATGATAACTTATCGACAGGAAATGTATTGACACAAGATGACAACAAAATAAACCTTGTTGATTTCTAGTATGGACACACAAAGAGTGGTGAACAGGGTTTATTTGCTGTATTTATTTGCAAGTTGAACAATGACAAGCTGTTTGAGAAGTGGGTGAATTTAATAAAAAAAAACTTTGGATTATAATGCCTTAGCACAAATAAAGATATAAAATAAACTTTCCAAACTTTTAAATTATCTAGAGGCACTGGAACTCTAGACAATCCCTATATAGGCGACGCCTAATTCAATAGTTGTTGACAAAAATAAAAAAAACTAATACCAATAACTGCAACAAAAAGCTATATTAACTCTTTGCTAACACACACACACACACACACACACACACACACACACACACACACACACACACACACTGACAAAGAGCAAATAAGCTAACAGCTACTTAAATAACTGCCGATACTATGTTCATGCCTGATCAGCAACTTTTCATCAGTGCCAGTCACAACCCATAACAGCTTTCACCCAGGGTAGGTACCAACCATGCTCCACTTTAGCTACAGTACTGATACACAGATAGAGGTACAGACTACAGTATAAATAGAAAACTGCACAATAAATTAATATATAACTGAAGGCCTTGAAACTGTACACAATCCAAAGGGATGAAGGGTCAAGTAGGTTCTTTAGTGAACAGAAAATAGGCAAGAACATCCAGGTTAAAAGGATGTTATAACTAAGCTACATAATAGTGTTAGAAGAAGATGTGGCAAAGAGACAAATTTTGATTTATTTTGGAGGAAGAGTTACAATACATATCTGGCTTGGGAAATAGTTGTTCTAGCCCTCAGATATGCAATAAAAGTGAGGAAATGTAGATTTTTATTGGTTGGAAATGCCACAAAGTAATTTTACAATTCTGTAAGACTCTCTGGAATGTACCAGAGTGTTACACCCATTTCTTGGAGATATGATACTAATTTAATATGGAAGTCTATACATATTTTTTCATATTTAAAAATAAATAAATAAATACAATCAGTGAAAAATACAAATATAAAACCTCAATGGTGAATGTCTGCATGCTATTAAGAAAAGTACAGTTTTGTACCTACCATAAATGTAGATGTTCGAAGATCCACATTGCTGCAGTCCTTACTTATGGGTAGTCCGCTGTCCTCGGTCGGCCCGAATACCAAAGTATTAGGCTGACGTCGGTCATACAGCCCTGACATCAGACCAGAGTATAAAAGCGCATGACCGATGTCATATCCTCAGTCTTTTCTTGCCCCAGATGTCAGAAGGCCCTAAAAGAAAGGCCCTAGCCAAAAAACAGAGTACCTTCCCAAAAGATATGCCCAACTACAGCCATCACCCCAACCATATAACCATGCTAAGCTACAGAGGGGAAGGAGGGAGGGAAAATTGGACTGCAGCAATGTGGATCTTCGAACATCTACATTTATGGTAGGTACAAAACTGTACTATGTTCTTCATCTCACATTGCTGCAGTCCTTACTTATGGGTAGAATCCCAAAGCAACGGGAAAGGGAGGTTGGAAAAATCATAAAGCATTAGGGGCTGCTAAAATGCCCTGTAATATTGCAGTGGCAAATCCAGCCCTAGACTTAGAATAAAGAGGAAGGTGGTAATGTTTAGAGAAAGTATGTACTGAACTCCAAGTGGCTGCTTCCAAAATATCCTTTGTAGCTACCCCCCTTAGAAAGGCAGTAGAAGTTGCAGTAGCTCTAGTGGAATGAGGTCTGATTCCAGGCGGAATCTCTTTACCATGATGGGAATAACAAAAAGAAATACAAAACCCAATCCATTTAGAAATAGTTTGTTTTGAAACAGGTCTACCCTGTGAACCCAAAGCAAAAGAAACAAACAACTGCTGAGACTGTCTGAACTCCTTGGTTCTGCTCAAATAATAACGCAACTGCCTGTGAATATCCAAAGTATGCAAAATCTTCTCCCCTTTATTTTGAGGATTTGCATAAAAAGTAGGCAAATGAATAGTTTGGTTTAAGGCCACACTAGAAACCACTTTAGGCATAAAGGAAGGATTAGTACGCAAAGATACCCTATCCTTATGAAAAATCAAGAAAGGCTCCACTGCCATAAGGGCCTGTAATTCAGAAACCCTTCTTGCAGAAGTAATGGCCAACAAAAAAGCAGTTTTCCATGACAAATACTTTAACTCGGCAGTAGCTGCAGGCTCAAAAGGTTGTAGAGTAAGCTTTTCCAACACAAAATTGAGATCCCAAGCAGGAGTAGGAGCTCTGGGGTCTTATGTTCTTTGCTCCTCTGAGAAACTGCTTAAACAAAGGATGAGAGAATAAAGGAGGGTCACAGTCATAATTAGCTGAAATGGCTGCAGCATGAACCTTTATGGAGGAGAAGGACAAACCTTTGTCTAATAACTCAGTAAGATATTGTAAGGAAGCACTCAAATTAGGCTTGGAAACATCAAAGTCCTTCCCTTTGCTCCAAATAAAAAATCTCCTCCATTTATCAGCATAAACTTTCCTTGTACTAGGCCTCCTGGCCTCCAAAATAACATTCAAAACTTGTTGTGGAAGCTGAGAACCTCCAGAATCTAAAACAGAATATGCCAGGCTGTTAGATGCAGAGACTGAATTCTGACATTGAGAAAGTGATTGCCCTCCTGAGACAAAAGGCGTGGAATCAAAGGCAGAGGCCATGGAGGCTCCCGGACCAAACTCCTCAGTAGTGGGTACCAGTGTTGTCAAGGCCAATCCGGTGCTATCAGGATCATGGATGGCTTGTCTTGTCTGGCCTTCAAGAGAACCTTGGGCAGAAGAGGTAGAGGTGGAAAGGCATATACATGAAGATTGTTCCAACTGAATGACAGAGCGTCCACCTTCCAAGCTGTGGGATGAAACCTTTTTGTGCAAAACTTTGGCAACTGGTAATTTAGTGGAGAAGCGAACAGATCTATGTCTGGAGTTCCCCATGACACTGTCAACTTTCAAATACCTGAGGATCCAATTTCCACTCGTGAGGATCCACTATTTGTCTGCTCAATACATCTGCTAAGGAGTTCTGTGCTCCTGGTAGAAATCTTGCCTGAAGATTGAGGTTGTAACTGAGAGCTGTCTCCCACAAAATCATCGCTTGTCTGCAAAGAGGGTACGAATGAGTTCCCCCTTGCTTGTTGATGTACCACATGACAGTTGTGTTGTCTGTTAGAATCAACACCTGCCCTGGGTGAAGTAAATCCTTGAAAGCCATCAATGCAAATTGTACTGCTAACATCTCCTTCAAGTTGATATGCAAATGTTGAAGTCTGGCAGGCCACATGTCTTGCACCCATTTTCCATTGAGGTGTGCTCCCAAGCCTTGTCCGAGGCATCCGTCGTTAGAATCTGACTCGCCTCTGGTCGGGTCACAGAGAGTCCCTTGTTTAGGTGACATTCCTGAGCCCACCACAAAAATTCCTTCTGAATGCAAGGTATTATCTGAATGACAGTGTCTAGATCCTGGCAGTGTTGTGTCCATAGATTTTTGAGATACCATTGAAGCTTCCTCATATGCAATTTGGCATTGGGAAGCACCAGAATACAAGATGCCATGAACCCCAAGGCTTGAAGGACTGTCCTTGCAGTCAGCCTGGACTGTAGAGACATTTGATGGAAATAAAGTGAAAGACTTTTCTGTTTGTCCGGGGTCAAGAAGGCCATCTGGGAAGCTGTATTCAGTCTCACACCCAGAAAGCACATGTCCTGAGAGGGTACTAGACTGGACTTTGTTTCATCACAGAATACCCTAGGCATCTTAACACTACCATCACATACTGTAGATGCTGAAGAAGCTCGTCCTTGTCTTGTGCAATAATCAGGCAATCGTCCAAATAAGGATAAATTTGTATTCCTTCCATCCTGAAAAGGCTATCACTGGAGCCAGAACCTTTGTGAACACTCTGGGCAGTAGATAAGCCAAAGGGCAATGCAGAGAACTGATAATGTAAATTTCCAGCTCGAAACGCAGGTACTTCCTGCAACTGGGCCTGATAGGAACATGAAGATAAGCCTCTTTTAGATCCAGAGTTACCATCCAGTGATCTTTTCCCAGCAGAGGCAAAAGCTGTTGTAATGTCAACATTTTGAACTTTGGAATGTCCAAATAAGTGTTGAGGAGAGATAAATCCAAAATCGGTCTCCACGTGTTCCCTTTCTTTGGTACTAGAAACAGGCGGAATAAAACCCTAGACCCACTTCTGAAGGAGGTACTGGCTGTATGGCTCCCATGTGAAGAAGTAATGAAATCTGTTTGTGAGCCTCCATCCTTTGCCGGGGAGGAATGTCTGGCATACCCTTGAAAGGAGGCAATGTATGGAAATAAAACTTGTAACCTTTGTTTATAATGTCCAACACCCATTTGTCTTGGGTGATTAAAAACCAATTTTGCTTGAAGAGAGCTAGCTTTCCTCCCAAAGGAGCTGCCAGGCAAGAAGAATCTGGCAGCTGAAAATGCAGGTCATTGGGCCTGTTTACGAAAGGACTGGCCCCTACCCTCACCAGCAGATTGAGCAGGCGAACTCCATGTTCTAGGCCTAAAGGTACTCTGAGCTCTGCCCCTACCACGCCTAGATCTACCCCTAGACTGGGGATCAGAAGAAGGGTATGTCCACCCCTTAGCAGGCCAATTTCTACTAAACTTAGGAGGCTGAACCTGCAAAAAATCTTTAACAGCCTGCATAGACTTAGCCTTGTCCTCCATTTTCTTCAAAACAGACTCCACAGGAGGACCAAACAAAACTTGACTGTAAAGGGCATCCAGAATTCTAGACTTAACATGCTCAGATAAATTCTGATCCTTAAGCCAGGCATGCCTACGAAGAACTGAACCAGTGGCAGCCACTCTAGAAGAAGCCTGCAAAGCATCAAAGCCACACTGCAAAGAATGTTTCCCCACCTGTTCAGAAACATGCACCAAATCTTGCAATTCTTTACACTCTATGCCCTCTGCCAAAGCATCCACTTTAGATTTTAGCTGAGAAAGGAGGAAATTCTGATATTTCAACATATGAAACTGGCAATTTAAAGCCCTCATTGCTAAAGTAGAAGAGGTGTACACCTTCTTACCCCATCTGTCCAAAGCTCTAGCTTCCTTATCTAGAGGAACCGGATTCTTCACAACAGAAGCCCTAACACCCTTAGGCCCCTGACTAATAGTTTCTGGGTCCGCCCTAGGACTCTTATATAGGTATTTATGAGCCTCAGGTACCCTATAATACCTGTCCGGTTTAACTGGTGCAGGAGGCATAGAATCTGGATTAAATGAAGTCTCCAAAACATCCTGAACAACATCCAAAACAGGAGGAATAGCCAAGGGTCTGTGCTGTGGTAAAAACAAGAACTCTAAGCCTCTTTCTGGAATCTGAGTAATCCTGTCCTTCCCACTTAAAATGTTCCCTCATAGAGTGTAAGGTTTCTGAAAATGAAAAATCCTCTGGAGGGGAAGCAGAAGGGGTAGAATCCTCTGCATCGGAATCCGAATAAGGAGGAAAATCTTGAATATCTTCAGCAGAAGACTCAGAATCATCTGAGGCCTGCTCCAAAATTTCCAACTCTGGCTCTACCCTGGGCCTCTTATCAGGAGGGGGCATGGAACCGCTAATTAAAGTAATCAAATCTTCTGCCATTTTAAGCATATGCTTCTTAGGTACCGACCCTGAAGAACCAGAACTAACTCCAGAAGAAGGCAAAACAGACCTGCCCTTAGAAGGAGCCCTAGAAACAGTAGCAGAAGGCCTAACCCCCTTAGGCAAAGAAGGGAGAATAGTAACCTGAGAGGCCCCTTCAGCCTGACCTGACTCCTGTGAGGCCACATCCTGTAAAATCAAGGTTTCCCCCTGAGACTCAACAGAAACTTCAGCCGGATCCACCTGTTCCACTGCAGTCTCTAAAGGACCGCGTCCGAAATGGAATCATCCTGTCTAGGCTTTACAGATTTGTCTTCACGCTTCTTGCCGGAGGATCCGACGGCATATTATAATTACACTGTTTGCCAAAGACTAACCTAGCGCAATCTAGCCTTCTCTTAATAGTGCACTTATTAAACCTAGCACAAAACCGACACCCAACTACGCCGTCGTCCCAAGCAAGGGATACAAAGCGAGTGGTAATCCCTATGCAGTATCTGCTTCCCACAAGAAATACAATTATTCACTTTTTCTGACATCCGGTAAATAACTGAGGCAAGAAAAACAAAAATGCTCTAGCGGCCCAACTTGGTATGTCTGAAACTCCAAAATTTCAGAAAGCCGAACGGCACTTGCAACGCTTCTGCATCGGACCATGCGGCAAAAGACTGAGGATATGGGTCATGCGCTTTTATACTCTGACGCTCTGATGTCAGGGCTGTGCGCCCATGACCGACGTCAGCCTAATACTTTGGTATTCGGGCCGACCGAGGACAGCGGACTACCCATAAGTAAGGACTGCAGCAATGTGAGATGAAGAACATCATAATATTGCAAACTAGTATTTCTTTTTAATACATGTTATTATTTAATTAATAGTTAAATATAACATTGTTTAGCAATGTTGTTTGTGAGTGGCTGCATCAATAAAATTGTCAAGATTTTAAAAAGCATGGTAAAGGAAAAAATCCTCCTGCCAAACATATCCCAAGCATCACTTTCTTTATCTGTCAGCACAGGAAGGTGATGGAGTCTCTGCATCCTACAATGGGCCAAAAAGACAACAAAATAATATGCAAAAAGACATCTGTAAAGTGGGAGACCTCAACAAATTCAGGGCTTATCCAGAGCATACAATCTTTCTAGAACACGAAGGACCAGGGTTCAGCTGCATCCAGGTCACAAGAATGGCATCTTTAAAGATAGACTCCAAAGGCAGAAATGACCCAAGACTCCTCACCTTTCTTCCCAAGATGGTGAATAATTTATTTCAAGGACTAGGAAGGAGGCTGTAAGTCAGTCCAAGGGTGATTTCATGAGCATGAGAGCTTTCCCAAAGGCAAGGCCATCAAGGGAATGCTGGTTAAAGAGATTATCCATTATCTTTTCCATTCTAAAATCAGGAAACTTTGATCCCTCTTACTAGCCTGCCCAAAAGAATTCAGAGGAGAAATAGACATCCTCCTTACATCCTTCTTATGCAATATGAGCTAGCCGAGACACAGACTATATGAAGAGATATATTACAGATCTCTCTGACTACATATTTCAGGCTGGTATAAACCTAGCATTAAGCTGCATTTTACCTTCATCATGAATTATGCCACAGTAACAACAAAGGATGATTGATGTTAACAACTGGATGAATTTCTGGTGTCATTCGAAGGGGATCCAATATTTTTCAGCTACGAAAGACATGGTTACCCAGGGATAGTCTAGTACCGGTCCACTCTAGGCTTTCGAATACTAGCTAAAACTTTATACTTCCCCATAGAGCCTTTTTAGGCAATGCTAAAATGACAAACTTACAGACACAGCAAAATCAACTCAACTGAACCTTAAGGTGTTACTGCTCAATACTAGGGGCCTAAGCAAAAAAGCTAAACTCCTTCCAAGCCCTACTCACCCTAGACAACACAGATCTCTGTGCAGTTACCGAAGCATGGTTTAAAGTTGCAGAGAACACCCAGGCAGGGCAAGGTTTCAGTGCCTTCTACACTTTTAGACAGGAGCTGCACAGACAGGGACTAAAGGCAGACGTGTCTCAATATACATCAATAACACACATACCTCTAGGTTTGTTACACATGAGGATAAGCTGGAGTTTCTCCATGTGCAGGTCACCATAGATAAAATCCTTTACCATATCTTAGTAAGGTATATGTCACCAACTATGTCCCATGAAACTCGGAGCATACTTAAACTTACTGGAAACACTCACTATCCAAACTAACACCTACAGACTTTAAATCCTATATGGCTCGGAATCTGCAGCCACAGAAATTCCTGGACTTTGTAAATAAAACTGTGTATCTACTTGCTATGGGTTTTGTTGGAGAAGCTCGGGTGAATCCTGGCCATCCAAGGTTCCTCTCTTGGCTCTGGATGTTTCTCTGGAGGTCCTTCTTGATGTCTCCCTGGAAAATTCAGGGATTTTTCTTTGGATGGTCCAGCTGCAATAAAATTTTAATGGTCAGAATGGTGCAATAAAAACTCACAGCTGCTCAGTTCTCATTCTTCAAGTTTTTTATTGGCAGATGAGCACTGCTTAGTAGACTGAGTATACAGATAGACAAGCTGGGTTTATATCCTTGAACTAAGGGGTGTTTTCAAGTTAATTCCTGTCCAGTTGTTCATGAGGGGGAGGGGAAGAGGTGGTTTAATCTTTATTTTGTCATCGATGATGTCATGGTGGGACTAACTTGGTGAGCTTGTGAGTGTGGTTATGTATTGTTCTAATTGGTACAATAACAAGCTTATTTAAAAAAATAATTATATATATATATATATATATATATATATATATATATATATATATGGGTCTACTTCATTTTCATTTGACAATCATTTCCCAACCTGACATTTGACTGACCCCAATTTTCTGAAAAGCATTGATTGACAACTCATATGACTACAGCTGGCTAGAAGTAGTTTAAAATATAATGCCCCCTCCCCACCAACCCTCCTGCCCTCAGGTTGGGTCTGTATAGGCCTCCATACACTATAGGGGGGCACATTCCATTTTCACTAAAGTGAGTGTTTACTTTCAATACCACAAATGAGTTTCAAATGAAATTTCGGGCAAAAAAATGATTCAGAGAAAAAATGGAGTCAGAAAAATGAAGTGAAAAACCATATATATATAAATATAATATATATATATATATATAAAATTTTAAAAAACAAACGTCTAGAGAAACATTTCATACGCAAGTTAAAAAAGGGTTTGAAAATGACTAGACAGTATAAACATTATAGAAGTAATTGATTTGACAACATTCTTTTTTATAAAAAACAGTAAAAATCATATGTGTCTTCTTCTTTAAGTGCAGCAAAACACATTGCAAGCAGATACACAGTTTTGTTTTTCCCTACTGAACTGAACAAGTTCACTAAGCCTCCTGTACTCGCTTCCACCTGCATTTAGGACTTAGCACATACCCTTACTTAATTTTAGACTTTGTAAATACAAACACCCTTAACCAGTTGTGCATATGCCCACTAGAGGTTCCAACATACTGGACCTCGTACTCACAAATATGGAAGAATGCTGCTCCACCCCCCAATGTCATGTCCTCCCTGGTAAGGTCTGACCATAAAGCTGTCTCCTTTGAAATCAAAATCAACTCAGTAACCTCGGTAACTGTTAGAACTACCCCAAGGCAAACTACCATTAATTAAGAGATACTTTGTCAAAATTCACTAGCCCTCCAAATCCGGAAAACATAGCAGCCTATGCAGAACTGTTCACAGGAACTCTGTATGACCATGACAATGGCTGCAGAAATGCTGCTGTACCTGCCAGACGTAAACCCAAAACCAACTCTAAAACAAACCACCCTGGTGGCATCCCAGATTAAACAGGTTATACAACAAAAGGAAAAAAAATCATGCTTAAGATCAGGAAGGATAACTCCCAAAAAGATAAGAACTCTTATCAAAATAAACAAGCAGCTAAGAGGACTAATTAAGTCCAATAAATCCAATTTTGAGGTAAAGATAGCCTCCCAGGCAAAAGACAACCATAAGGCCTTCTTCAGCTATGTCAGACACCTCAAAGCAACACACAACAGTGTGCTGAACTTTTGGTTAATGGTGCCACATTCACTAAGCCAGGCAATATATCACATCTGCTGGCTGACAAATTCAGTTACAACTTCACCCCCTCCCAACTCACCCCCTGTCAAGGCCTAAGAAATACCTTTAAACATAACCCCTCCAACTATAAACAGTGACCACATCCTGGCTGTGCTTGCTAAGGCCAAGAACACAGCCTCAATGGGTCCCAATAATATAATATCCCAGGATGCTTCTTAAATAGTCTAAAACATGACCTATCAGGGTCACTGGAATCACTATTTAACTATAGTCTTAAAACAGACTTTGTACCATGAGAATGGAGAGATGCAACATTCCTCTAGCTTCATAACAGCAGACTATCAACAGATCCCAAAATGTACAGACCCATTAGTTTAACTAGTCATGTATGCAAAGCCATGGAAAGAATTATCATGGAAATGATCAACAAAGACGCAGGAGACCTTCAGACACTGGATCCATCCCAGTTTGGCTTTGTTAAAGGAAGGTCATGCCTACTGAACCTGGTGAACAACTTTGAGAAGGTCACCAAAGCAATGAATGAGGGTAAAACAGTGCATACTGCCTACCTTGACCTGGCTAAGGCATTTAATACAATACCCCACTCTGGCATTAACAATCTTACAGAATTAGGCATAAACCCCTATATAACACATTGGATAGCCAGCTGACTCACAGCTGGGACCCAGGAAGTTTGGATTGGTGAGAACACCCCCCCTCAAAGAGACCAGTCACTAGTGGAGTCCCTGAAGTCTACGTGCAGGGCCCACTCCTCTTTGGCACCTACTTCTCAAAAGTTAAGGCTAATGTCAAAGGCCTCCGGCTGACAAGTCTGCAGATTGGAAGCAGTCATAGAATCCTCCGAAGACACTAACATCTTACAAGATGGTCTGACACAGACTGGCACCAAAGCCATGGCTTAAAACTCAATGCAAAGAAATGCACTGCATTGCACTGAGTTTTAAGGCAATGTAAAAAAAATGCATTATAGTACCTTTTGGGAAGTTGGCCACCCCAGGAAACTACATTAATGAAACACCCCTAAGAGTTGACTTATCTGGAAACACATATAGAAAGTAACCTGGCATTCAAACAACATGTATCCAAGGTAGCAAGGAAATCATTCTATGTTGCTCAACTTAAAAGTGCATTGCATCTACATCCAGGGAAGTCACTGTACCTCTATAATCAGCCCTCAGAGTCATCATTGAGTATAATGTCCCCTTCGGTATGCACCTGACCAGACACATGCAACAACTAGAACATCCACAAAGGTTCCTTACAAAAAGAATACTGGGCATAAACACAATGTCCTATGTGGATTGCCTCAAAGCTCTATCTCTATACTCTGTCTCCTACAGACTAGCGATAGGTAATCTATTACTTGGCATAAAAGGCATCCCTGGACCCTGCTTTGATGAACCTTTTGCACATCCAAAATACAAACCGCATCAGAACTACTGAATATAAAAAACAAAATTTTGCTTGCAACATAAACAGGACATGTTAGACAGGCAGATATGTTTCTCAGAGAATTCCCTTTCTCTGCAACAGGTTCTCCATCCCTCTCTAATCATATTTAAGCATAACTTGGACCATTGGATGGAAAATCAAAAATTCACCCCTGGTCTGGCACCCATGTCTTTTATGGACGGAGGAGGTCAGTAAACCATGTCATAACCAGCAATCACCCCTATATAACATTTAAAACGTACAACTTGTGGGACGCATTTGGGTTGCACAGCTAGGCTTATAAAGGCCCAAGTGGTCATCAGCCGAGTATACACCTATGAACCTATGTCTACAAAGAAGTGGACAACAGACACTTAGATCGGGGAAAGTAAATTGTGGCATTAGCAAATGAGAGGTCTGCATAAGGTCTTATATAATTAATGTGTAGCTTCAAACATTCAGATATATTTCATGAAACATCAGATCAAAACGCAAACAAAAGTCAGGTGCAGCATGAGTAATTGCAGACCTAGTAGACATGGGTCATAAAGAAACCTGCTTACCTCAAGGATTAAACTCTCCGAACCTTAAATCAACCTAAGAACCTGCTCTAGGAGATGTGGTAACATTGTTGTTCATCAGCCAGTGACGAGCACAAGCTCACTCTCTGATAAAACAGAGCTCATACCCCAGGGAATGGATGTCACCACAACAGTAGACTTCTGCAATGAGGGAGGGTTTGAATATTGATAGCCGCCTGATTTCTCACCTTTCCTTCCTTCATTCCTTTCAGGCTTCTTGACTGGACAATGCAAAGGACATATCAGTTGATCACTTTGCTGGCTCCCCTTTATTGCAGCCATAGTGCTAGCAGTGAAGAAGGCACCTAATATCTTCCTCTACCTGTGGTGACCAGCCATGTTGAGGATCTAGTACACACGGTGATGCTGCACAACATACTCCAGCCTCATGCAATGGAAGCAGCCCCTGTGCAAGTTCTTGGCTGGTGGTCTGATTAATGCATGCCCACTAAGGTCTGATATTACATCTTTCTAACGGCAAAAGAAAAATATTCACCTATCTGCCCTTTAAGAGCATTTAACACTTATCACCCTCAACTCTCTCTTCCTCTCATTCTCTCTCTCCATCTATTCTACACTTTCTGGGATGTCTCAGATTTCCTCTCCACCATCAATTTCAGCAATCTATTCCATAAACCCATAATCCTGTCTGCAAAGGACTTTAACAGATCTAGTGGGTAGCCAGCCCCTACAATTTATTGCCTGTATGCCTCTCTCCCCCCTCCTTCCCCTTTCCTGTTTAGGGTGACCCCTTCATACCTCCACAACATGATTTCGTACACCAATATAGAGTACATCCAGTCATTTTTGGTCTCTACTGAGCACAGGTCCATTTCCTCTAATCTCTGGTTATTTAACTTCCACTCTATTTCTCACACCATTTTGGTAGCTTTACTCTGGACATCTCCCAAAAGCCTAACACAATTCTGGTATGGCCACAATTACCCAGGTGAGTGGGACAACCACATCTTTGTTTCTGGAGTCTAACCCCAAGTATACTCCCCAGAATTTTATTTTATCTACTGGTTAACAGAAAAGGCACTGGACAAAGTGTCCTTTTTCAGAGGCAAACTAGGAGCACTGCCTGGTTAAGTGACTTTAAAGTCACACAGTAGGCAAATGAAGGTGGAAGGAGTCAAACCCTGTACTTTTGGCTACAGGATGCAGTTCACTAACTGTCTGCTGTTGCAGTGCTTGGTCCACATGTGATAAACAGAACCATGTCCTTTTCTTGCTGTGCTATCACCAGTATCAACTCCCTCAGCCAATACTTCATACTACAGTTGCTGTGGGCCAAGTGTAATATTCTGCATTTTGTCTGCAATAAACCTCAAATGCAATATTCCTAACCACTTAATTTAGTATCAAGCTCTTGCAAAGATAACCACTTTTCTTATCTTCATGTTAGCTGTGAAGAGACTAATCCTGTTATGTAATCCCTTACACAGTTCTGAAAAAGAACAAACACTGAAGAGTACTAGACCCAGGACCAAATCCTGTGGCACTTCACTAGTCACGTCCCTTATTCCTGACAACATTTCTCTTATAACAACACAGTATCCAGTCTTCTTACCATAATACACTTCAGTTCTTCAGTCTTGGTTCTATCCACATTCCCAGTAGGTCTAGCAGGCACCTGGGTGGAACCAATTCAAAGACCTTGCTAAAGCCCAGGTAAATCACATCAAATGGTACTCCCCTGCCAAGTTCTCCTGTAGCCCAGTCATTAAGATGAATCGGGTACAAATGGAAGCTTTTTCTGGACATGGACCCATGCTTGTTGTAGTAAAGCAGACTGCTGCCATCTAGCAAAATGGCCTCTCCCTGAGGACTTCTGCCACTTATGTTAACTAACTAGCTTGGCAATTTCCTAGGTTATTTCTTACTCCACACTTGTACAAGGAAATCACTCAGTCTTCTAGTTCTCAGATACTTCAGCACAGGACAGTGATCTGTTGAAGATCTCTGTCATGAAATGCGACAGCAATCTCACCAGATCCCCAAGTATCTTAGGAGGCAGACCAGCTGGACCCTATGTATTATTCTCCCTTGTTGCAACCAAGTTCATATTCATCTCTCTCTCTTTTTTTTTTTGTCATTGTCTTGGTGTCAGTTCACTGCTCTGTGCACCTTGTGCTAGTTCTATCCCACTGTGTCATCTTGTCCTCACATCCTTCTGTACATCTCAAGATAAAGTACTAAATACCTCTGCTTGTCCCCAGTCCTCTATAACCACCACGCCAGACTTGTAAGCCTGGCAAAATTTTCCTCCTCCCTTCCTCTTTCTGCAGTATAACACAAAAGACTATTCTCTTCCTTGAACTCTTCTTTCAATCTCCTTGCAACTTACACATTTGCTAACCATCTGCTTGTGCCCTTGTACACTGCTTCCTCAACTCCTTACCCCTCATTCTGCCTCTAATATGCCTACACATTTTCACTTATTATTAGCCTCATATTCCTCTGTAGCCACACTGGTCTTCTCTTTCTCCCTTTATGCTTATTTATCCCTCTAGCCTTTGTCCATAGCCCGGGGTACACTGCCCCCCTTGACCCATTCCAGTAGCTAGTTCATTTGCCTCCATTAACTCATCTTTGACTTTCTGGGGTGGCCACGGTGGTGCAGTGGTTAGCGTTGCCACCTCACAGCAAGAGATTCTCCAGTTCGATTCACAGCTGGAGTGCCTTCTGTGCAGAGTTTGCATGTCTTCCCTGTGGTCGCGTGGGTTTCCTCCAGGTGCTCCAGTTTCCTCCCACATCCCAAAGACATGCAGTAGGTGGACTGGACTCTCTAAATTGGCCCTAGTTGTGAGTGTGTGTGTGTGTGTGTGTGTGTGTGTGTGTGTGTGTGTGTGTGTGTGTGTGTGTGTGTGTGTGTCTGTGTGCCTTCTGTGGAAGGCTGGGCACCGCGCTGGCAACTCGACACTGTACAACTCCACTGCCAATCATGAGTGGGCAGATGATCCACTGTGGTGAACCCTAACCGGGAAAAGCCGGAAGAAGAAGAACTCATTTTTGACTTTCTCAACCAGCTCAGTATAATCCACATCTCACACCATTGTCTGCCCTTCTATCCCTATCATTCCTTCACTTACATTGCAAAACATATTATGGCATGATCACTACTTGCAAACAGCACCTCTGCCTGGACATTTTGTGTTCCAAGGCCTCAGTCAATCTACATTATATCTGTCTCTCTCTCTGTCTCTCTCTCTCTCTCTGTCTCCAAACAAATGGAAGACAAAACAGGTGTGCTGATTACATCAAGGGACTGAGATAATAGTTCTTCACATTAGCTCTTTTGGCAGTTTTGCAATTCATAATCTTGTGTGAAGATGGCAGCATATAAATATGAGACTTTCTGGGGGTTCCAGATATGATTTTGTAAAGTTGACAAAAATACCCAAGGACATACCCAAATGAAGTAAACAGGCTGTCTTATTATGATGGCAGGGAATCGGTCATTCAGGTATGGGAAGATGCTAATTCATTTCAGTCTGACAGGAGCTGCTATAACCAATGTGCATTTGGTGAACACTTGGGGGGAGCTGTGGTAAAACCAGTTGGCAGAACACAGAATTAATAGTGACTGGCTCTGAGCTGGAAGACGCCTTCTGTATGTTTTGTGGAGGTAAGCATTCTGACGGATGTAGACAAATCTAATTCCCTTCCAGAGAGAAGCATGACTTGTACTGTAACCATCTGGAACTTTGCCTTTTATACATAACTATTTAGGCTGCTTAAGTCTGAATGGGCCTGAGATCCTTTGACTTTTTGGAAATTAAAAAGAGCCTGGAACAGATTCAGGACCCACCCTGGTCTAGTAGGACCCTCTTGGTGGCTTTTTTCAAAGTATCTGAGCAATCTACTTCACTACAGACCTCTTCTGGCAGGGTGGTACATCTGCGAAGAGCAGGGATGACAATTGTGGGGGTGTTGAGAAAGTGATTGTGTAACCTCTGGATATTGTTCTTCATTCAGATGTCCTACATGATGGTCAACCAAAAATCTAGAAGAAGAGAGACGGTTGATTGACTACCAGCTGCTTCCAGAGTGGAGCCATTAGACAAGCCTTCGTGGATGTTAAGGTTTGTTATAGGAGGAAGGACACCAATTTTGTGGATCCACTCGGTCTCTTGGGATGTATCCATTAAAGGGGTCCTTTCTGCCACAGTTTCCTCTGTCTAAAATGGAGTCAAAGGGAAGGCATTTTGACTTTGTTTATTTAGCTATCTACCCTTTGTTGATAGAGTTAGCCCCATTAAGCTAGTGGCCTCTTTTCAGAGGCGACATGAGTTGGTATTTATACTACTAAACTTTTTACTGAATGACTTTTTAAATCAGAGAGCTTTGACAACCTTTTGGTTCCAAGAGAAGAACCTTTGAGGGGTTTCAAAACAAACTTCTAAGGCAGAAAGCATTTTTTGATTCCTGTTCACTTTTCAGAAGCCTCACTTTAACATTAGGTCTGGAAAGGAAGGACATCATAAGGATTCCTTGAAGCTGTCTGCAAAGTCACATAATTACAGCCAAGCAAGGTATCAAATGACTAAGCCTGTACCCACTACCCTAACCACTCCATTCACAGCAATGTACAACAGCTACATGGAAAGGCTGGAAATATAGTAGTCACCTGTGACTTAGTCTATTTTTAAGTGCCTGAAGTGGCAGGCTTTTGTAAAGAGTCTAATATCTACTCTGTTAGGTCACAGTAGAAACTAGTAATATTTGCATGGAATACAAAGGTACATGAGGCATGAGCTTGCTTCCCCATACAGTCCATCATCCAATCTCTAATTGGAAACTTATTTTGTGGGTCTGCTGCTACAATAATAAACTCCATGAGTGGGCCTTTACTCCAGTGAGGACTGTCCGTAAGGGGGGTCACAGTGTCTTATTTGGTTTTCTAGGTATGTATTCAGCTGTGTGTAGCTCCCACCATGTCTTCTTCAACACAAGGTCAAACATGGGATCAGTGGAAGGCAAGATCCAGGAAGTAAAGGGGGAAGAGATTAATGCCTTGAAAATAATCTCATCTGGGAAGGGACGATCAGTGGCCAAGTACGCCTCTTCTACATTAATTCTAGGGTCTCTAAAAATCTGAAGTATTGAGAAGGAGACTGTGGAGAACTTTCCCATTAGTGAGGATGGTGTTTTGATTGAATATTTCATGGGGAATTGCTGACCATGGGGATGCTCTGCATGGGAATCTTCCAAAGCTCTCGAAAAGTCCTGAGTTTCTTGTTGAGGGGTTAGCTTGAGATATTTAGAACTGATCTCTCTTTGAGTTCAGTGATGAGGACCCAAGGACACAGAATGGATGGTATTCGGGGGCTGCAGCTGAAATCAATGAAGCATCTCCTTCCTGTATCAAGGGACGGGCAATGATCTTCAAAGAATTCAAAGGGCAACATGGAATCTACTGCCCCCAAGGATATCATTATCTATACCATCTCCACCCTTGCTGAAGATGACATCAAAAGACCCAAGTAGGCAGCCACCGACACCAATGGACTGGACAGCTCTCACAAAGAGACTGGAAGTAATACCTCAAATGCCAGTGACCCCAACACTTAAAACAGAGCCAAATGTTTTTGTGCTACAGATGGGCTCGTTCTCAAGGGTCTAAGTGCTGAGACACATAACACAGAGTGCATTAGATGCTGTGGAGTTGGCACCAACAGATTCCATCCAGTCAGTGCTGATGAAGGATGCACTAGGATAGATGTTGGTCCCAGTTCTGACATTAATGTGCCAGGGAAGGAGCATCAGGAACTGATGTCCTAGGGCCAAGCCAATCTACCCTGAAAACAGAGGGAAGGGGATGGAATGACACCAGTTATCAATCTGGGCCTTGGCAAACAATACAGATAACGAGTCCTAGTCTATATCAGATACCCTCTGGACAGACTTGGTAGACCTAAAAAAAAAGGTGAAAGGAGGATGAGAACTCGAGTACTTTGAGAGATCCCTCTCAGAAGATCTACTACTGGC
This sequence comes from Protopterus annectens, assembly GCF_019279795.1. Classification (NCBI taxonomy): domain Eukaryota; kingdom Metazoa; phylum Chordata; order Ceratodontiformes; family Protopteridae; genus Protopterus; species Protopterus annectens. The sequence goes on from NC_056735.1 coordinate 1,843,451,359, forward strand.
TATTTCTTTTCCTAGGGATTGATCTGGGATAATTGTTTTGGCACCAGAAGGCACAAGGACTAGAAAAATACATAGCTCTGACATGGTCACAGATGAAGCCTCTTGCACAAATTCAGGTCTAGAAGCTTTAGAAGTGGGAAGAGCTTGATGAGGTATTCTCCAGCCTCCTTTCCCTCTTTTCCCCTCTGCCCTGCTTTTCTACCATTTTATCTACTTTGTCAAAAAGTAAAATGCCATTCATTATTAATTCACTTCTCTTCTCTCCTGTATTGAGTGAAGTCAAAAGGACTTGTAGATATCACAAGAGGCTGTTAAATCTTCAGTCCCCAGGCATACCATATGCAGCTCATAGCTATCCTGATGTAAAACTTTGTAGCCACAAAGGTTGCATTTCTTAAAGCCTAACACCTTGACCAAATAGGAAATCCTATGAAAAGGAAAAAAGACAGCCAACAGCAATAGTAACAGGCACCACCAACAACAAAGCATCCAATCAAAACAATAACAGGAAAGAAAAGAGTAGCAATGAGAATTAGGTCACCGTCTAGTCAGAAGACAAGGAAGGATAGGAAAGCTTTTTTATAAGTATGCATCTATGGCTGTTGGTGTGTCTGTGTGATATATAAATATATATATATATATATATATATATATATATATATGTGTGTGTGTGTGTGTGTGTATATATATATATATATATATATATATATATATATATATATATATATATATATATATATATACACATGTATTCACACACACACACACACACACACACACACACACACACACACACACACATATATATATATATATATATATATATATATACACACACATATATATATATATCATATATATACATATATGATATATATATATATATATATATATATATATATATATATATATACACACACATAAGATATATATATATATATATATATATATATATATATATATATATATAGATGCCGAAATATATACACACACGGGTCGAAAACACACACGCATATACATACATATATATATATATTATATTAGTGTACACACCCCTGTTAAAATGCCAGGTTTTTGTGATATAAAATATGAGACCACAATAAATCATTTCAAAACGTTTCCCACCTTTAATATGACCTATAGCCTGTACAATTCAATTGAAAAACAAACAAATCTGTTAGGGGAAAAATAAGCTGGTTGTAGAAGTGTGCACACCCTTAAACTAATACTTTGTTGAAGCACCTTTTGATTTAATTACAGCATTCAGTCTTCTTGGGAAGGAGTCTATCAGCATGGCACATCTTGACTTGGCAATATTTGCTCACACTTCCTTGCAAAACCACTCCAAATCTGTCAAATTGCAAGGGCGTCTCTTGTGCACAGCCCTCTTCAGGTCACCCCACAGATTTTCTATTGTATTTAGGTCTGGCTCAGCCATTACAAAACTTTAATTTTCTTCTGGTGAAGCCATTCTTTTGTTGATTTGGATGTATGCTTGGGGTCATTGTCATCTTGAAAGGTGAAATTCCTCTTCATCTTCAGCTTTCTAGCAGACGCATGAAGATTTTGGGCCAAAAGTGACTGATATTTGGAAATGTTCATAATTCCCTCCACCTTGAATAAAGCCCCAGTTCCAGCTGAAGAAAAGCAACTCCAAAGCATGATACTGCCACCACTATGCTTCACCATGGGGATGGTGATCGTTTGGTGATGCAAACTGTTGTTTTTGCACCAAACGTACCTTTTGGAATTGTGGCCAAAAAATTCAACCTTGGTCTGATCAGACGACAACACATTTTCCCACATGCTTTTAGGAGACTTGATGTATTATTGTTTTGCAAATTTTAGTCGGGCCTGGATGTTTTTCTGTGTAAGAAAAGGCTTCCGTCTTGCAACCGTATCCCATAGCCCAGACATATGGAGAATACGGGAGATTGTTGTCACACGTAGCTCACAACCAGTACTTGGGATACAACAGAGACCTCGTTTCTGAAAAAGGACCCACAAAAAAGAATAGTAGCAGCAAAAACAACCACAGAGGTTCCAAACACGGCACATGCGATCTTTGCTTTGTTTTGTTGATTCTTTTATTCTAAAAAGTACAAACAGGTAAGCGCTTTCACGGATAACCAACTCCGCTTCATCAGACCATGTTAAACACATGTAACAGATGACTATTTCAATGTTACAGCAACCAATCAAGTACAAGTCTAAAAGGAAGGGAAAGGTCAGTGCATTTGAATTACATGCTGTAGTGCAAAATAGACTTGCTTTGTGCTGGCACTTGAAAGCAGCTCACATCCACAGTGCTAGACACTATCAAACTACTGCAGCCTTAAAACCAGATTATTATACAAATAAATAGCAGCATTTATTAAAGCAGCAACTAATAATAAAATGTCTAAAAAATCCTGCTGATTCCTTGCTATAACAGCATGGACAATAATGAAAAACAAAACAGTCAATCTGTTTGAAAGTCTAAAGACAGAAGTAGTTGAACTAGTGTAGCTATTATATGGTACTAATAAAAACTGCCTGATACTAAATGCATAGTTAACAAAAATGAGGACAGGATGGTGTGCAAACTGTGTGACATGCATATGCTACCAAATGCATAATTGAGAGATGTAAATATAGTCATATTACACCATGATAAAAAACTGATTTTGTCATATTAACAGCAAGGGCTAACGATGTTTCAGAGCCCTTGCTTTAAGGAAAGGTTTTATTGATACCTTGCTGTTCAAACCCAGGGGTTTGTCAGCCTGTAGCTGAATAATCCATTTCTGTTCTATGTATTCAGTCTTGTTTGATAGGTCACCACCTCGAATATTAGCATGCACTAACTCTAAGGCAAGGAACTTGAACTTATGACTAGGGCCTGTCTCATTAACATGCATAGCTAAAGCACTAGATACTTTCACATTTCTAATGTCTCTCAAATGTTCAAGGATCCTGTCCTTGAAAGCCCTGTTTGTCTTGCCTACATAGTAGGAAAAACAAGTGATGCAGAAACAGAAGTATACTAGATTCTTGGTCTGATAATCCGCATAGAAACTAGTGTCAATACTGAAACTAAGTTGGGGGCGAAGGAAATGACCCCCGCAGTGTGTATGCATATACAAGCCATACACCTTCTACAGGTGTAGGTACTCTTTTTGTCAGATTGGGCATAGCTAGGAGGATTCAATGGTCTATAACAAAGTTCATTTTGAGAGATTTGTTGTTCCTAAATGTAAAATCAGGCTTATTTCCAATCACTCCTTGTAGTTCAGGTATATTTAGAAGAATATCCCAGTTTGCACAGATAGTATCACATACGATGCTGATGTTGCTAGCATAGGTCAAAGGCATCCTAAGCTTATTGCCAACATTCACAGGGGTTCGACTCTGATCAACAGTTTGTTCAGAAGTAGTGAAGAGGTGGGGCTATGATTAATACTAAAATATGGTTTACATCTGCCTTCCCTCTCATTCCAGGCTTCAAGTATTTGTGTTTCAATGACTTCTCTCTTGTATCCTCTGTTTATAAATTCTTCCTCGAGTAGGATGAGTACCTTTTCTAACTGTGCATCCTCATTATGTAGGCGCATGATACGGAAAATTTGCCCCCGAAGCACATTTAGTTTGGTATGATTAGGATGCATGCTATTATTGCATAGCACGTTCTTTCTTCTAACACTTTTCCTATAAATGCTTGTGGACATGGAATATAGGGCATCCCTACTGATCCATACATCTAAGAACTCTATAAGAGTAGAGGAATATTTATAGGTAAATTTCAAAAAGGTGTTCACTCCATTTATATACTGAAAAAATTCCAGCAAGGATTCTTCAGGGCCCTGCCACAACAAAAAAATATTGTGCACAATATCATATATATATATATATATATATATATATATATATATATATACACACACACACACATATATATATATATATATATATATATATATATATATATATATATATATCTATATATATCTATCTATATATATATATATATATATATACACACACACACACACACACACACACATACATATCTATATCTATCTATATATATATATATATATATATATATATATATATATATATATATATATAGATAAATATGTTGAAATGGTTACAGATGCTTTGGGCAGCAGTCTGTTTGGTCAGCATCTGTTTGATCGACTGATTTTGGTTGACTGAAGAGATAGTCAACATGTGTGGGAGATCTCACAATTTTCAGGGTTTGGAAATATCTCCCTGATTTGGTGTGATCTCAGAGTTATTATACATAATTAGCAGGGGGTGTATGGGGTTTTGGGGGCTTGCCCCCCCCCCCCGCAAAAACTGTTTCTGTATTTTTTTTTTTAAGTTTTGCATACGCCAAGGTTGTTTCTCTGTGCATGCATAGTAGCAGGGCAACATTCTCATTTTTGACACACTGTGTTGTGTGCTTGTGATATCAACTAACAAGAATGTTGTCCAAACTAACTATAACCATATATATATACATATATATATATATATATATACATACTGGTGTATCTATCTATGTAGATTTATATATATATATATATATATATATATATATATATATATATATATATATATATATATATATATATATATGAGAGACAGGGAGGTGTAGATAGCTAGTAATGCACCTAGTGAAGTTGCCCAATCTGACTTTCATCCTAAAGTGAAAAGCAGAAAGTTCTGTTTTACTTTAAAAAAAAAAAAAAAAACAAGGTCTTTTCTACTTTTAAACTGTATCAAACTGCAATTGGTCCAGTTTATATCACACACAGAGTGCTACAACACTCAGTTTTGACTGCAAATGCAATACCAGCATTTTAATATCAGTATTCAAATTAGAGTGACTGGGATCAGTGACTGTGCCCCCTAACAGTTTGAACCAGGGGCACTTGTCTCCTTTGCCTGACTAGCTATGCTGTGTGTGTTTGTGTATATGTATATATATATATATATATATATATATATATATATATATATATATATACACACACACACACACATACATACATACATACATATACACACACACTCACTCAACAAGGAGAAAGAAGAAAAGGTCCAACAAAACTTTAGAAACACGCAATAAAGTATAACTCAGCAGAGTTCTAAAGACTTGCATCTAGTCTCAGTTTTAGGTTCATAGGTTCATACTAGGCTATCTGCCCGAGGGCATTTATTATAAGCCTAGCTTTGTTGTTGGCTTACGCCACCCACCCTTTTAGGATGGGATACCATTATTTATTTGTCTGCTCTCTAGCAGAAAGTGACACTGAGGTAATTCCCTGTATATATCTCTCCAGGGTCTGTGGAGGCACCGCCTTTGTGAAGTGGGACCACAGTTGCAGTGCGCCACCCTGGGGCACGGTGGAGGTAAGACTTTGAACAGCTGTCCGTCCTGTCTGTGGGTAATTCCTCTCATTGAGTTTGACACAGCACACAGCCGGGGAGTCGCCATCGGGTCCTGGTGTTTTTGCCAGTATGTTGGCAATGTCTGTGGATCAGTAATCTTCACATCATATTCATTTTAAACTGAGCATATCTGGGAGTTTTCTTTCTCCTTTCTTTCTAACACATAAGGCCTTGCCCCTATGATTGTTTTTTTCTTTCTTTTATTTCTTCTCTGAAAATTGTTTTTGGATGTTTTATGAGAGCCTCTTTTTTTTACTTCTAGTGACTGCTGGTGTCTTTTTAAGGATTTTTTGCCTCATCTTGTGTAGTAGCCCTCCTTTGTTGTAGAGTTTGTTTATGTTGGGGGTCCACCAGACCGGACGCTGGCCTTGAGTCAAAAGAAGTTTTTTTGTTTTGCATTGGTGCCTTATCCATGCAGTGCTGTGGTGCTGGTGTAGAAGGCGCTGCGATGCGCTTGAGCGGGAGTTTTGTTTTCCCTGACTGCTCGGGGCTGAAAGGAGACCACACCAGTCTCTTTCAGGCTTTGAGCAGTTCTTTTTGAAGGTCTTTATTTTATTTCTTGTGGGTGGGGTGGGGTGGGCAGCTTAGATGCTTTTGTGATCTGATCTCACCAGTGAGGGGTATATTATATTGAACATTGTGCTCATTGTGCTCCCATACCTTGATGATGATGAGATCAAGCATATCTCTTCTTGTGTGATGAGACTAGTTGTGGCATTTGATGTTGAGTTAATTCCAGGAACTTTTGCAATAGGTTTTAGCTGAGAAAGTTTTGAGTCTGTTTCCCAGTCTATATTAGGGTAATTAGTGTTGGATATTGATGGTGTTTTGAGACATTTATCCTTTCTAGTGTTTTAAGGAAGGCCTCCTGAGTTTTGTGAGTTTGTGAGGGTGGCCTGTAACATGCTACAATTTGCATGAGCAGTCTTGCCTCTTGCATATTCACCTTGCATACCCTGGATGCATCGCGGCGTAAGTTTTAAGTGCCACGTGTGTGGGTGTGTACCCGACAGTGGCGGATACTTTCCTTTGTTGGAATTTTTGTCCGACTTTCGCACGAATGATAAGGTAAAACCCCTGAGCTGGGGTGCCTCTCTCTCTCACTCTGTGAGCCTTGTTCTGTCACAGACAGTCACAGCACTCGATGTTCTCCATACTGAGAAGGGCAGCGAAATTCGCATTTTGAGATTAGACTTTTGAGCAGCAGCATTAATTGAGCAGTTTTTTTTCCTTTTTTTTTCCTGGGTATAGGGTTTAGAATTTGAGCCTTGGCAAAAAAGGCAAAGAGCCTTGGGGATATCCAATCCAGGGCAGAGCCTTGCTAGGTGACAGGGATGGCAGGGTGACAGGTGCAAGCCGCGTCCAGCATGTCATCCCAGGCAGACAGCATCCCCATCCAGGCTAATGTGACAATGAATTGTTAAAGCCAGCACATTCATGTTTCTCTCAATTGTCTTATCATTGCATCATGAAGGTAATTGGTAGCAAGGTGTGGTGAAGGTCGGATACTGCATATAATCAGGGGGCTACTCCCTCAGTTACATTCATGTAGTCCGGCTCAATGTGCCTTTCATGTAGTCTGCAACCCACACAGGACACAGTCGCTTACACCCTGGTACCTGCCAAGGGAGCTGTTGAGAGTACTGAGTGCTTGAGAGGCTTGGCGAGCGCCTCGGCTGCAAGGGCGCTTACTGTGCTGCCTCTCACCTGGCTTACTGTGGGTAGCCTTGGTGTCTGTCTGAGCGGGACATCAGTGTGTTCGACTCATGGAGTCACCAATTGGCAGTGTGTTTTGGCATTGTGTTTGGTGACTGTGACTGTGCTGTGTTGAAGGTTCATGTGTGTTTGTGGTGTGTTATGGGGTGGGTGTTTTGAGGTGGTGGTTGTTTGGGTGTCTGCTTTGGTTTGGCTGACTTTTTGCAGATTAGGCATCAGTCTGTTTATGTGAGGTCTTTGTGTGATTATGTGCTGTAGACCATCCAGTGTGTGTGGTACTATGTCTGACTGGGTCTATTCTGTGCTATCCTGATGTTGCTTCCTCTCCAGTGGTCTTGCCAGTCCCATGTTGTAGTAGCTATAGCTTGTGTTTCCTGGAGGTTATTTGTACGCATGTATTTGGCACAAAGGGAGGAGCAAAGGGTTGTTCAGGTACATGAGGCAAAGAGAAACATTAGCAACCGATCCCCAGGTTCACCAGAAGAGCAGGAGAAAAAAACTTCAAAAAGATCGTAGGACTAAAACTAAAAAAAATGGAAGGGCTTTGGGGGGACCGTAGGGGACAAGAGGGGTTGAAGGTGGGGGTACTGTTTTGGGAGCACTATCTAAGTGACAAGATAATATAGTCTACTTGGAGTACTGTAGTTGATCTTTTAGTTATAGGATACGCTGATTTGATCAGTAGTATAGTTTGAGGAAGGTTGATTTTTTTAGTTATTGGATAGTATGATTTGTGGAGTAGTATAGTTTTAATGGAAAAGTTTTAAGGGACTCTTAGGAAGTGTGGACTGTAGGTAGCTGCTTAACTGCACTGCCCTAGTGTGCAACTGCCCCAGCTGGCTTAGCTCAGCAGTGGGGCTTAAATAACGCCTAAAGGCTTTAAACCAGCCGCTTAGCTACTAGTTGGCTACCAGGGGCTGGAAAAGCTAGAAACTGGTTACTGGTAATCACACAACTGGTTAGAAGGTAGCTCAAGCTTCCCTCACCCAAAGGGACAAAAGGTGTTCTCCACAGCAACCCAGCCCCAAAAGTAAGCAAGGTGAATTCAGAAAACCAAATAAAAGGCATCAAGGGAGTACAAAGGAGCAATAAACCAAAGCAGGAAATCAAGGACTCTGAAACTGGACTGGGAAACAGTAAACACAGGAAAGTAACACTGTAACCTTCCCCAAGTATTTAAGGCTTTGAAACTTTTCACACTTTTAAACCGCCCAGGAATCAGAAACTCTTGAAAATGACTAAACTAGTAAAGCCAGCGCACAAGAGAATGCTATGAATCACAGCAAAATACAAACAGGCAGAAACAAGTGCTACAAACACTTATATAAATGTATTGAAGCAAAAACAGCAAATATGTTGCTGAAGAGCTTTACAAATACAGCAAAATAGTAACAAAAAACAGTTCCAAGTGCAAGATGTCAGCAGCAATGCAGAAAATTAGCTTCAATGTACTTAGTAAGCGCAAAATAAAATACATATGCTAGGTAGTCAGCTGTGAAAAGCAACTGGCCCACGTGTAGTATCAAGAAAAAAAGTTTGAAAGCTTTCCTACTGCAGCCTACTACTACTGGTTAAAAATGACAAGTCACAAACTACTAGTTGGCTGAAACCTCCTCTTATACCAGACAAAGCAAAAAGTTTTGTGAAACCTGGCCCAAAAACAGCCAAACTACTAGTTACTAATAAGGTCTCCTCACAGCACAGGACAGCAAACCAAAGCCCACTAATACTCCCACTGGAAATAAGGTAGCTTCCCAGGAAATAAGGTCAAGGTGAAACAGTAAGAAGGCCAGAACAAACTAAGGCCCAGGAATCAGCACTCTGCAAAACAACCAAACAGTAAAAACAGGAAAGCAACTTAGCTTTTTTCTAAAAAAACAAGCAAACAAACAGAAACTTTTAGAATTTCAACCAAAGCCCAGGAATCAGCAACTTGAAACAGGTATAAACTAGTAAAGCAGTCAGCCACAGCTTACAGTCACATTTGCTACAAGTTTTCACAAAAAGTGCAGGAAATAGGTACTGCAAACACTTATAAGTGAAATGAAATACAAACAAGCACAGACAGATTTATACCAGTACAAAAAAATAGGCTAAAACATCAAGAAAAGTGCAATATTGCTAAATGCAGCCTGGAAATATCTGCTGAATCAAAAGGCAGTGCTATTCCGAGTCTTGTGCCTAGGTATTCAGATTGGGAAGTTTTAAAAACAATACTTAGAGTCTGTACAAGTCGCTTATAAATACTCCCCAGCCTGGATTAATCTGGTGGCCCACGTAAACGACTACTGAAACGGTACAAACTGAAAGTTTTATACCACAAGCACACGCTCTAGAAACAAAAGCAGACGCATCGGGTCTAACTACTACTACTGGCAGCCACTCACAAAACTGGACAAAAAGTGCAGCTCAAAGCAAAGCACGAAAACATGGTAAGCAAGGCGGGCCCAGGCCCCCAAACAAGGAAAGGAACAGTACTAGTAAACCACAATCAAAGCCCAGAACTGTACACCAGAATTGGCAACTAAAAAAACCAGAGAAGGAAAGCAAGTAGCCTCCCTCCCCCAAATCAGCAAAGGAAACAGCACATTGTGAATTTCTTATTTTATAGCCTCCAGGAATCAGCAACAGCAACACTTAGAAAACTAAACTAGTAAGCAGAATAAAACAAGAGATAGAGCTTCTACAAACAAGTCAAATAAGAACAGAAAACAACAAAAACAGCTAAACTTATAAATAAGTTGAATCAGCTACTACAGCTTTTTAGGTAGAAGAATTTGCCAAATACAGAGCAAATAGTAAGTAACAAAGGAAGCCAAGTATAATATTATCTGTAGCCTCAAAACAGCTTCTCAACCAATAAAGTCTGGCTTCCTGGCTGAGTTGTTGAGTCTGATCTGAGTGGGCACAAACAAAAATATACTTAGTATCAAGAAAAAGTCGCTAAAAGTTACTCTGTAGCCTGGATTACTTCAAACTACTAACAAGCATTGAACCCTGAGTACTGGAAACTGCAAAAACTCCCCTTCCCAGCAAGGAAAGGGCACAGGGCCCAAAAACGAAAAATAAAACACTACACACTGGCTGACTCCAAAAACAACTAAACAAAGCAAGCAACTCTGCTTCCTGAGCCCACTGGTAAAAGGAGGAAGTTCCCAGGATAAGGCCCCAAATAAGGCAACAGGAACTACAACCAAAGCCCAGGAATCAAACACCTGAAACTGGACTAAACTAGTAGACTTACAGCTTTCTTTCAGAAATTTTTCTAAAATAAGGCAAGGAACAAGTATTTTTTTTCAACTACAACCAAAAGCCCAGGAATCAGCAACTCTGAAAACACAGAAAACTAGTATAAAATACAGTTGCTAGGTTTTGCCTGACTCACCAACCTTTTGACCCTTGCACTTGCACGTTACTTACTTTCCTTGTATACAACTGTTGCTTTAGTTTGCCTCTCCCATAAGCCAGAAATATTCCTCCTTGAAACACAACAGAGCAGTGCTTTTGTGTCTAGATTATCTTAAATCAATCTTCTAGCCCATTTCTTCTCATAGCTGATCTGTTCTAAACTAATCTTAGTACTTGTACATTAATGGCACTGCTGGCAAACAACCGTTAACAGTGTTCTGCTTCACTACAAATCAGCATATCCATCTTGAAAGTTGTTTTTATCTCAGTAATATAGAAATAGCATATCCTGACTAGAATACTGCCATACGGGAAGTCATGTGTGTGTGTCTTATTTCCTACAAAGGTCATGCTTGGTTCTGGTGGATCACCACATGCATGTTTTACAAATAAGAATCTAACTAATGTGTAACTGCAGTTAAGATCTCTCACGGAGCTGCTAGATTAGCAGTCTGAGCTGTATTCTGCAACTAATGCAACAGTGCTACTGATACAACACCACAAAATCATACTATGTTACAAGTTCCCTTTGGCTCATCTTATTTTTTGTTCCTTGTTATTCATCTGGCCACTACAGCTACTGCTCTAGTTATTGTTCTAATCATCTGCCTGCAGTACATATTAATATGCATCTGTAGATAAATGCATTAATTTTTGCAAGTGCTGTTAGTTTTACCACTAAACCTGAAGTTTAATTCATGACTGCTTCCAGCAGCTCCTACTGACTCAGCCCATTTATTTTTTTACTCCTTCCATGCTAACATTTCCCTCAGATAAACTGATTCACAACTAATAGTATTTATACCATCAGGTATGCAAAAATGTTTAATAGGCATCCTAAATTTGCCTATGGATAACAACAGAATTACCGTTTTGTTACTCTGAGATACAAAAATATAAATGACAAACACAATGGGTACCTTGCTGACTTAAACATCTCAGATTTTGACTTGACTTTACCATATGTTACATAATTATATTTCTTCTATTTCCTAACGAAATGCCCACTTATTATAACTAGTGTAATTAGTGCAGAAGTAGGACGGGGAAACAGCAACTCATTAAATAAACCAAACATTTAACTAATTATTGTGGAGTATTCACAACAGTTCTCTTATATATGTATTTTTGTTTTGTGTGTGTGTGTGTGTGTGTGTGTGTGTGTGTGTGTGTGTGTGTGTGTGTGTGTATGTATGTATGTATATATATATATATATTAAATAAAATGCTTAGCTTTTTTGCACTTTTTGCCCCTGCTGTCTGTCACTCAACAGCCATTTCCCAGTCAATCGGCCCATGTGTTCCCCAGTATTGAGGTGAGGGGTGATTGGGAGGGGACATCACTTAGACAGCCATCAGAAGTAATTCAAGAACTTTAAATTAGAGCTCTGGTCCTCACTGAATGCTCCCTAACTTCCACAAGCGGTATTCCTTGCAAGCAGCTCTGTCCCACCCTTGAAATGTGAGTGGTGGTTCCCCAGTTTCAGTGAAAGAAATCTCAATGCCCAGTGTGCCTCTTAGGGCATACAACTCACTCCCCTAGAGGAGATAGGCAGGCCATACACCTTAACTCTGGTTACAATCAGTCCATCCTTCTGAATCATAGAGCCAAGCTATATGATCTTTATGAAAAGGTAGCTATACTATGCAATAAATCATACCATCTCCAAGTTAGGAAAGGTTTTTCACCACTACAGCACGTAAATAATGTGAATTCTAACACACTGAACAGCAACTTGCTACACTTGACTAGCTTAAGTATCCAGTCACATTAGGTCTGCTAAAACACTGTTCTTATGACATATCAAGGTTTACAATTTACTATTCACTCCATGTTCAGTTAAGGCAGACTTATCGTAATGCACTACATTAGAATTCTTTGATGCATTACATGTGCTGTCTGAAATATATAACTGTATTTACACTTAAATTCACTGAAAACATCTTACTAATATAAACCAAGACAGGGGAAATGCATCAAACTTCTGGATCCAAAGCTTCCAATTTTCAGCCACATTTCCTTAAAACAAAACATGTCCTTACTACTACTACTACTACAGACACATTTCCACTGACTGTTACAGTTTTAAACACAGAAACTCAACAGCAAATAGTTTCTTCAATTCTGATATACATTTTACAACTCTAACACGATGTTATATTAGAATGTTTAATAAATGACAAGGTGAGAAAGACAGCATGAGAGACATAGGTAACTCCACAAGATGTATGTTCCAACTGACCTATCTAGAAGTGAGGGATGAGTGGAAGCTCTGGATCCAGAAATTTAATTTCTCACTACAAGTGGATTAGCTGAAAAGATTCTGTGTACAATAATCCTGGGTGTTGCTGAGGAAGTAGCCATAATACACATAACAAGTTAACAAATGGAAAGTACAGTTGTGTACCTACCATAAATGCAGATGTTCAAGTGTATTCACTGTTGCAGTCATTACACTTGGGTTATCCTGCTGGCAGGCTACCCGCAGTCGGTCAGAATTCCAAAGTCTAGGTCCGGCGTCAGTTGCTGTCGCCTCTTCCCTGACATCAGTGCGCCAGGGGGTATAAAAGATGCAGCCGATGCCATTTTCTTCAGTTTTTCTTGCCCTAGATGTCAGGTGCCCCCAAATAGGTAGGCTAAAAATTATGCCAAGAAGCATGCATGTACTAAAATAAATATCTCCTTCATCTACAAGCAAATACACCACATAGGTTTTATAGAATAGAGAAGTACAGAAAAGTCCCAGCAAAGAAAAGGGGGATGGTGGGTGGGTAACCTGGACTGCAACAGTGAATACACTCGAACATCTACATTTATGGTAGGTACACAACTGTACTATGTTCATCGTGTTTCACTGTTGCAGTCATTACACTTGGGTTGAATCCCAAAGCTGAGGTTGGGTGGCTGGGCCTAAATAGGATTAGGAGAGGCTACAAGGCCCTGCAGAACTGCAGTGGCAAAGCCTGCTCTGGATTTAGAGTAGAGAGGTAAGTGGTAGTGCTTGGTGAAAGTGTGCACTGAACTCCAGGTTGCAGCCTCTAGAATGTCTTTGGTTGGTACTCCTCTGAAGAAGGCTGCTGAAGTGGTTGCTGCTCTGGTTGAATGTGGCCTAATGCCCTTAGGCACTGATTTGCCATGTTGTGAATAGCAGAAACGAATGCAGTGTCCTATCCATTTTGAAATAGTCTGCTTTGAGATAGGCTTTCCTTGTGATCCTGCAGCATAAGCTACAAACAGTTGCTCAGTTTTTCTGAAAGCTTTTGTTTTGTCCAAATAGAAGCGTAGCTGTCTGCGCATGTCCAAAGCTTGCAGAAGTCTCTCCCCTTTATTCTGGGGATTTGGATAAAATATTGGCAAATGAATGGTTTGGTTAAGAGCTACACTGGATACTACCTTTGGCATAAATGTTGGATTTGTCCTTAGAGTAACCCTGTCCTGATGAAAAATGATGAAAGGTTCCACTGTCATTAATGCCGGTAACTCTGAGACTCTTCTTGCTGAAGTTATTGCTAGGAGCAGAGCAGTTTTCCATGATAAGAATTTTATATCAGCTGTATTGGCTGGCTCAAAAGGAGGCAGTGTGAGCTTTTCTAAAACAAAATTGAGGTCCCATGTAGGTATCGGTGCTCTCCTTGGGGGTCTTATGTTTTTTGCCCCTATGAGGTACTGTCTCAGTAGTGGATGAGAGAAAATGGGAGGTTCCGTATTGTAATGAGCTGAAATGGCAGAGGCATGGATCTTAATTGATGAGAAGGATAGGCCTTTGTCCAGCATCTCATTTAGGTATTGTAAAATCTGAGGTATATTTGGAACAAGTGGTTTGAGTCCTTGTGCCTGGTTCCAAGCACAGAATCTCTTCCATTTTTCTGCATAAGATTTCCTAGTGCTGGGCCTCCTGGCTTCTAAAATGACATCCATAACAGCTTGAGAGAGAGGTGTGGTCTGAGTGGCTATATTATCTGCCATGCAGCCAGATTTAAGGTTCTGAGTTGACTGTGCAGAATCTGATTGTTTTGTTGAGTCAGAAGATGAGGAATTTGAGGTAAAGCCCAGGCTGGGCCTTGAGACAAGCTCTTTAGGATTGGGTACCAGTGCTGGTGTGGCCAGTCTGGGGCAATCAGCATCAATTTTGGCTTCTCATGTCTGACTTTTAGGAGCACCTTGGGAAGAAGAGGCAGTGGAGGAAAGGCATAAACTGTCAGTGTTTTCCAGCTGAAGGATAGAGCATCCACTTTCCATGCTTGTGAGTGATAAGTTCTTGTGCAGAATCTCTGTAGTTGGCAGTTGTGAGGGGAGACAAAAAGATCTATGTCTGGGCATCCCCATTTCCTTGTTATCATGCTGAAGACCTGTGGATTTAGTTTCCATTCGTGAGGATCCATGAGATTTCTGCTTAGTTCGTCTGCCAGAGTATTTTTCTTTCCTGGCAGGAATTGTGCCTGCAGATGTACTTGATAGGTCAGTGCTGTGTTCCACAAAGTCATGGCTTGCCTGCAGAGGGGGTAGGAATGTGTGCCTCCTTGCTTGTTTATGTACCACATAACTGTGGTATTGTCCGTCTTTAGTAATAGTTGTCCTGGATGTAGTAAATCCTTGAAGGCTGTCAGGGCATGCTGTACAGCTAGCATCTCTTTTTGAGTGATGTGAAGATGCATGTGTTCCGTGGGCCACATGCCCTGAATACATTTTCCTGCCATGAGTGCCCCCAGGCATAATCTGATGCATCTGTTGTTATCGTCTGCCTGGCTGTGGGTAAGGTGAAAGGCTGTCCCTTGTTGTGGTGACAGGCCAGTGCTCACCATCGAAACTCCTGTTGCAGGCAAGGAATAAGAGTTATTATTGTTTCCAGGCTGTGGCAATGTTGAGTCCAAACACTTTTTAGATACCATTGTAGTTTCCTCATATGCAGTCTTGCATACGGAATTAGTAGAATGCAGGATGCCATGAAGCCCAGAGCCTGCAGAATTTTTCTTGCAGGGAGCTGGGTCTTTGTTGCCATCATTTGAAAGTAATGAGTCAGTTGCCTTTGCTTGTCTGGCGTGAGATAAGCCATCTGGGCAGTTGTATTTAAGCTTGCACCCAGGAATATTATCTCTTGAGAGGGTACTAGTTTTGACTTCTTTTCGTTTACTGTGTACCCTAGGCAAATTAGTAATCTTTTTACAAACGCCAGATGCTTTAGTAGAATGTCCTTGCTCTCTGCTTGAATAAGGCAGTCGTCCAAGTAGGGATATATTTGAATTCCTTTTTGTCTGCAAAATGCAATTACTGGTGCCAGGCATTTTGTGAAGACCCTGGGTGCAGTAGATAAGCCAAAGGGCAGTGCAGAGAATTGGTAATGCATTGAGCCAGCTATGAATCTGAGGTATCTTCTGCAAGATTGTCTGATTGGGACATGCAGGTATGCCTCCTTGAGGTCCAAAGTAACTAGACAAGCCTTCTTGTTCTTGCCCAGCATGGGTAGAAGTTGCTGCAGTGTTAACATTTTGAATTTTGGAATATCCAGTAAAGTATTTAGGATTGACAGGTCCAGTATTGGTCTCCAGGCTTTGTCCTTTCTGGGTACCAGGAAAAGTCTTGAGTAAAATCCTTGTCCCTGTTCTTGCTGTGGTACTCTTTGAATAGTTCTCATGTCCATGAGAGCAGAAATTTGTTTTGGGGCCTCTGCCCATTGGTTTTGTGGCAGGTCTGGCATACCTTTTGATTTTGGAAGGGTGTGAAAGTGGAACCTGTAACCCTGAGAAACAATATTCAGTACCCATTTGTCCTGGGTGATCATGTGCCAATTTTGTGAGAAAAGTGCTAGCTTTCCCCCTAAGGGTGCTGCCAAAAGGTAAGTGCTTGGCATTTGTAGAGGGAAGTCATTGGGACTGTTTCCCATAAGGTTGTGATTTGTCTTCTCCTTCTTTGGGGGCTGAAGCACCCCATTGTTTAGGTCTGTATGAGCCTTGGGGCTGAGATCTGCCTCTTGGGTGTCTGTATCTGCCTCTTTGTGGCCTGTCTGACTCCGGAAAGGACCAATTTTTAGAAGGCCAGTTTCTGCTAAATCTAGGTGGCTGAACCTGTAAGAAATCCTTTACTGTCCGGATTGACTTTGCTTTATCCTCCATTTTCTTTAACACCTCTTCTGCCTTAACACCAAACAAAGTATCATGCTGTAGTGGAGCATCCAATAATTTTACTTTAACATGATCAGGTAAACTTTGTTCTTTTAACCAAGCATGCCTTCGAATGACAGAGCCTGTAACTGGCTGTGCAAGAAGCCTCTAATGAATCAAAATCACATTGCAAAGTATGCTTTCCCACTTGTTCAGCTGCATGCAATAAATCCTGCATTTCCTTATTGTCAGGACATTCTGAGTTTGTAAGCATTTTCTGTTTTAACAAAGACATTAAGTATCGTTGATATTTAAGCATGTGAAACTGACAGTTTAAAGCCCTTACAGCTAAAGTCGCAGAAGGGTAAACTTTTTTCCCCCATCTATCCAGAGCTCTGGAATCCCTATCAGAGGGGACAGGTTTTTTTGCAGTGGAAGCCTTAACCCCTATGGGACCCTGAGAAATAGTTTCTGGATCAGCAGCAGGGTTTCTATAAAGGCATTTATGAGAGTCTGGGACCTTGTAGTACCTGATTGGCTTGACTGGTGCAGGGGATAAATAATCAGGAGACAAACTGGATTCAGAGAAAACATCATCAACAATATCAAGCACAGGGGGGATAGCCAGGGGCCTGTGCTGAGGCAATAAAAGAAAGTCTCTGAGCCTTTTCTTGGATTCTGAATAATCCTGGCTCTCCCAATGGAAATGCTCCCTCATGGTGTGCAAGGTTTCCCCAAAAGAGTAATACTCAGGCAGAGAGGCTGAAGGTATAGATTCTTCTGCATCAGAGTCCTCATAGGGAGGGAGAGAATATCCCTGATCTGAAGAAGAATCAGAGGAAATAGAAACCTGGTCAGAGGAGTCATAGTCAGTGTCTTGCCTAGGCCTTTTATCAGGAGGAGGATGGGAACCCCTGATCAAAGTAATTAGGTCCTCGGCCATTTTAAGTATCTGTTTCTTTGGCATGGATGACTGTTCTGGAGAATGCTGTACTTGTTTCCTTGTCTTTAATGGTGTTTTTGACTTTGCCTTGGCTGCTGTAGTGGACTTAATAGTAAGCTGTGAAGGTCTGAAAACACCCTCAGAAGCCGATGCCTGCTCAGCAGCTCCAGACCCATCTGAGGGAATAGTTTCCGCAGGCCCAATACCTTGAGTTTCCAGAGGCCTAGGTGTCTCCACGTGGGAGTCGGATGTGGCCTGTGGCTCTGAGGTAGCGGGTGTCAGGGGCTGCGAAAGTGCCTCACTGAGAACCGGCGAACTGGCAACTGGCCTAGAAGTGGCTTCGTCGTCTGTTTTGGACCTCGGATGCTTGTCCTTTTCTTTGTCTTTGCGTTTTTTATGAATTCCGGTCGTCAGTTGTTCCGAAGGCATTATGTAGTTAAATCTTCGGCCAAAGTAATATAAAGCAAAATCAAACTGACACTTAATAGTGCGTTGGTTGAATCTAGCACAGAACTGACAACTAGCAATGTCATGGTCAGGGTCTAGGCAAGGAATACAGTAAGAGTGAAAGTCCTTATGAAGTATTTGCTTCCCACAAGAAATACAATTGTTAACTTTTACTGACATCGGTCTGGAGCATGAAAATGTTTCTTCAATGGGGTACTTAGCTTTATTGAAGACTTCGGTTCTGAAATTCAATTTTGAAAATCTCAGGAGTTGGCCGACCAGCACTTGCGAACTGCTTTTGCTTCGGGCACCGCACGGCAAGAAAGACTGGAGAAAATGGCGTTGGCTGCATCTTTTATACCCCTGGTGCACTGACGTCAGGGAAGAGGCGACAGCAACCGACGCCGGAGCTAGACTTTGGAATTCTGGCCAACTGCGGGTAGCCTGCCAGCAGGATAACCCAAGTGTAATGACTGCAACAGTGAAACACGATGAACATCTAACTTAAAAGCATACCACTATACAATTGTGATGTTCAAAGCTCACACAACCTGGGCAATGATTCTTTAAAATGAGGAAAATAGGAAGAATTGCTCTCCTAAGTGGACTGTGGGTGACGGGGTCAGCAATGATGAAGGATGCATGTTTTTTTTTTCCTTAGGATATGGAAATGTTTAGAAGAAATGAAAATAAGTTTTTTATAAGTATTATCTGCACGAGAAAGATCCTTAGGTCCTCTATGCACATTTTCAATCATCTCCAGTGGAAGACTACCTAAAAGAACATCACTCCAAAAGCAGGGTGACAATGTTCCTAAATAAAGGAGAACACCCAGCTATAGGCAGCTCTATGGAGGCAAGCACTTGTTTAAGGAGAACACCCTGCAGTAGGCAGCTCTATGGGGCAGGCACTAGTTAAAGGAGAACACCCTGCAGTAGGTAGCTCTATGGAAGCAGGCACTAATTAAAGGTTAGCACCCTGCAGTAGGCAGCTCTATGAAGGCAGGCACTCATTTAAAGAGAACACCCTGCAGTAGGCAGCTCTATGGAGTCAGACACTAGTTAAAGGTTAGTACCCTACAGTAGGCAGCTCGATGTAGGCAGGCAGACGTTTACAGAAAACATCCTGCAGTAGGCAGCTCGATGGAGGCAGGCACTAGTTAAAGGTCAGCACCCTGCAGTAGGCAGCTCTATGAAGCAGGCACTCATTTACGGAAAACACCCTGCAGTAGGCAGCTCGATGGAGGCAGCCACTAGTGGCTGTAATTGTGAACAATGAATCTGCTGTATCACTGATTCAGTGTGTTAACATAACCCTGCATTAGGCACCACATTTAAGACATTTTCTTTTGCCTCACTCATTAAAGACAGGGTGGAAGGAAGTTGCAGTGTTTCCATGACCATCTTAGCCAGCCACTTCTGGAAACATACCACAAAAAATATACAGTTAATGGGTCAGACAGTAAAGAGAGCAGCTGAATATATCACCTCATCATATCTGTCCATGGTCTTGGATTATATTCCTTGAGAAAGGGTGTCTAAGTGCTGGAACTTCTGGAACTTACACTCATTACACATAATAATATAATTATTTCCTGGCACAGAGTTGTAAGTTAAGATTGATCCCTCAGACAATGACCAAGACAAACAATCTGCCCTCCTATCTGCAGAATATCCAGAATCTGCAAGCTTACATACCTCAAAAATGAAAAATGAAAAAATGTTATCCTCAGTAATAGGCTCAAGAGGGGAAATAACCCAAGATTCTGACTCAGCATACCAGAGATTAAGTGTTTGAATATTTTTGGAGAGAAGACCCCAAGACAGCTGGCCACTTCATGATAATATTAATCAACCTGAGGGCATTCATGTAGGAGACCTTGGAAGGAATGCTGGCAGAAGAATAAGAGTAATTATTCCTGCTATTACAAGCCACTGACTCATCTGATTAGAGATTCAGCTACGTCTGAAGTCTCAGAATTAAAGGGGATGAAAGTTCCTCTGACTTGCATTCTTCTGTTGACTCCTACACTCTGTGCATAGCAACAACAGTAGAGACTGCACAGATCACTAATGCTGCACGTGGAGCCGAGTTAGCTTTGACACACCCATGACCTAAGCTTGACCGGTTGCAATGCAGTTTAGCACTGACATGAAAGCACACCAGAGCACTATGCTCTCAAGTCCCCACTCAAACATCTTTCACTACATACCAAACATGTTCTCAAACCCAATACTGATTCTCCATCCTAGCACCTAAACTATGGATTTCATTCCTCTCTCAATCCAAAACGTCCAAAAGTACTTGGACTTCAGAAAACAGCTCAAGGAACACCTCCTCACAAAAGCAATGTGCAGCTGCACTCACTTGAGTCATGTTACATGAACTGTACAGCTGTCTCAAATACACCTTATCCCTATTTCATCCCTCCTCATTTCATCTTGTTATCCCCTGATTTACTGACTCTCACTCATCCTTCTTCCCTCCTTCTCTTTACATCCCCCCTTTCTCTCTCTCTCACATTTCTCGTTTCTACTCCTCTTCCCTCTGTATGCCTGTCTCACCTTTTCTCTGTCTTTTCCCCATTGTAACTATTCTCACCTACCTCTTCTAATGTATTCATACCTCTCTCTATAATGATATGCTGCTGTCCCTGTAGCACAAGCCATCTTAGTCACTATGGTTACATCTTATCCATAAAGCTCTGCTACGCATAATTCCATCCATGCTTTGACATTGTAAACTGGTTCTTGAGCTAAACATAGTAGCATATTCTTGCATCTGTAAATAAGTATATATATTTTTTAGCATATCTTTGTATTTGTAAATATGTTTTATTAATTTCCTATGTGATCTTGTTCACCCAGACTGTGCCTGCAAATGGGTCCATTGAGTGAGTGCACTACCCCAGTAAAAAAATTAATAAACAGAATGAAGGAATAAATAAATGAATGCTGGGATGACCCACGGTTTTTCTTCCTTGCCCAAATACTCAAAGCATTTCTAAGAGGAAAGGACTGAACATTATTAAATCTATATAGGACTACTTGAAAATCAGAGTCGCTGAAAATGAGGAGATCATATGGGTAAAGGACTTTTGAGCCACTGTCATTTCTGCTTCTAAGACCATGATCTCACAGGAAACAGAGGTGGAGGGATACTGTCATCTGCCAAGTCTAACAAGGACGACTTCATGTAAGGCTAATATGTGTAAGGATGAATACATAACAAATGTGTGCAATGTGTTGGGCAACAGTGACTGCTCCTGCCAAAGGAAGCACAGTGACATGGGAGGATGGGACTAGACTTGAGTCCAGTTCTGACAAAAAAAAAAAAAAAGTGGGACAAATAAAACAAAAAACAAATATGTCGCTCCAACTTTATTAAAACAAAAAGGTATAGGTGCAAAGCTTTCGGGTTCTACCCTTCTTCTGTGCTAACAAGTAATTAAAAGTCATCCAGTTTATTATAAAATCAGTTGATCACGTGCACAGCCATCCAGTACAAAAATACAAACTATATGCAAATATCTTTGCACAATTAAAACAATAAGGAAGTCATTTCAATGATAATACATTTGTTTCTCAACTAGAACAGGTTTTAAACTGATTGCACTTTTTAGCCCTGGAAACACATCAGCTTTAAGCCTTAAGATCCAATTATGTTCACTATTTTCCAAATTATTATTCACATTAATACCACATTAATAACTCTGAACCTAAATTTATGAGTGGGATTATTATCCAAAACATGCTTTGCCAATGCCTTTGTCAGAACACTCCTTTGTATAATGGACTTATGTATATGATCTTTAAATTTACAGCTATATAAATAGTTGGAGAGTGTCTACATTTGTTTTTTGCTTGTTATTGTATTTCCTTTTCCAGTTTTGACAACCAGCCACATTCTACAAGGCTGTGATCTTAAACCTGTGTGAACAGATATCAGTCCAAAGTTGGTGGCATAAACTGTGAGCTCTGGTATGAAAAGGGTACAAAGCCTTGTTGGCCTTCTTCTGGCCCATCACACTCTGCTATTTCTGAAAGGTGGATCTTAGTCTAAAGTACAACCCCTGAGCTACAGCTAGTAATTCCACAGGCCATTTCATGGAACCACCAGCGGTGCACCTCAACAGGGTCTCTCGCTGTCTTCCAAAATTTCCAAATTAACCTGCAAAGGACCCCTGTTTACTTAACAGAATCATTCCTTACTTAGCTCTTTATATGAGAATTGCAATTAAACTGTGGCACAAACTCTGGATAACCCAGGAAAGTACTTGTGTGGAGAATGCTAACTATAACAGCATATCTTCAAGGTGAAAACATTGTTAACAGAAACACTTGGGTTTATCTACATTATACACTTCTTCACTGTACTGCGGTGGTGGTGCTGCGGTAGCGTTGTCGCCTCACAGTAAGACGTCCGGTTCGATTCTCAGCTAGAGCGTCTTCTGTGTGGAGACATGCGTGAATGGGCGTACCTTCGTTGAAGGTTGTGCGTCAGGGCCGGCAACTCGGCACGTAAAAATCTACTGCCAAACATTAGCAGACCTGAGTTCCACTGTGGCGACTCCTAACTGGGAAAAGCCGAAAGACACAACATACACTTCTTCACCCATCTTGAGTTTGTCCAAATGGTAGTGTATTCCTTGGGAGGCACCAACATGTCATACCTGCTGGTTCGAGTATTTTTCTAAATTCTTTTCAGCTCTTTGATATAGAACTTCCTGAAGGAAAATAGATGTGTCTAGGGAGTACAAAGTACCTATGTATGTATCCTCAGGAAACAGTTTGTCAACGGTGAAGTACTAAAAACCATAGGTCCAGTAAAACAATCTTTTCTTTGTTACTAGTAAGAAATTATCTGCATTTGTAATAAAATAGTAGTCAAGATTTATAATGAAAAGAATTAAATATTGTTTATTCATATCCCAAACCAGAGACTCAACTCAAAAGGTACATGGTACTCCCAAAACAAAATAGTGAAATCTTCTTATAAGCTTATGATAAGAAACAAGTACTACAACTTTACAAAACAAAAAGTACTTAACTGCAAATAAAGAAACCAGTATAACATCATTTAAATAGCAAATCAAAAAAAAATCTTACTATTCATTAAGAAAGCACATAAGAATGCTACCTTAAAGCAAGAACAAGCTACTGATTTTCTGTCATAAGTGTAAGGAGTAAAATCTTGGGAAGAAAATATTTTAGCATAAAGAATTTAATAGTCAAATGTTAAGATTATGAAAAAAAAAAAAACTTCCAAACTTCTATGTTGTGAAGAAGAAAAAACACTTAAGCAGCATAGATGTGAGAATACTTTTTTCCTTCTCACTAATTCATAAGGAAAGATGGTTAGCAGTAATAATAATAATGACTGCAGCGTGCAAGCATAATAAAGAAAGTGTTGGAAAAACACCAAAAACTTAAAAAAAAAATGTTATTTGTATAAAATTCTCCCAGTAAATTTTCTCATAGTGAATGTCGAAATTGTAAATTCCTACATTTTTATAAATAAAGGTAAGTAGCAATACATTTTCATAGGTACAATAAGCACAGAGAAGCTTTACTGTTACAATGACATCCTTTCAAAAAGTATTACGATGTGAAATTCATGTCATGAAATTCATGAATTACATATCAAAGCAGAAAAACTCTCAGACAAAACTGCAGCTGAGACCTTTAAAAAGATGGTTAGAGAATTGGTTGAAAAAGAACGATAAAGTTTGAACAATATTTACAATGCTGGTCAGACTGGACTCAATTGGAAGGCATTGCTTAGAAAAACACTTGCCTCACAATGAGAATCTGCTGCTCCAGGCTACAAGGTGGAAGCAATATTGGGGTTTACAGACTGTGAAAAAGTAAAAGTTGCTGAATGGATTAGTTGTGATGCAGCCGATCCTGGATTTCAAACAATAGAAGATGATGAAATTTTATCATCTATGATATGGATAGCATAAGCTATGTAATAAAGGTGATGAGTCTGCAGCAGATAATAAATCTAATACAGACTCATTACAAAGCATTCACCTGTTTAGACAAAGGCCTGCTATGGTTTGAAGCCCAGGCTGAAAGCAATGTGATTCAATTAAACTTTCTACAGGAAATCTGTGATTTAGTAGCAGGTAAACGCACAAGTGCATTAAAGAAAAAAAAATTGATTTCTTTAAAATTTAGTAGAATACATACGTATATAGTAAGCATTTTAGTCGCATGCACACTACTGTAATAAAATATGTATACCCGTCAAACAAATGAGTCTTTATTGTTTTTTATTAGTCTTACTTTGTGTAGATGTGCATAAATTTTTAATGTCCGATTATGTGAACAAATCAGTTTTATAAACACATATATCTCCCATTTGGTTCTAATAACTGACATGCCACTGACTGTATCTTGCTCACAAAGGTGCTTTCTTGATCAGAGAGGCTCAATGCAATACAAATCTTAGTACCTGAACAGATTCCCCAGAGAGTATCAGTTCTGTGTTGTGGGAGGTGGAGACGTTATAAAAGATATTTCCAAACTAGAAGCAGTACAAATTACAGGGTGTAAGAACTACTGAAATATTGGCATGGGGCAGTACTATTTACAAATGATACAGTAATGTCTCCAAGATAATTAGTAAAAAAATACTATTCCCATAATGTATTCTGTTGCATTAAAAAAACAATGATAATATTAAAAAAAAACTGGCCAAATGAAGAGTATGATGATAAAAAAATAAACCTTTTTGGTTCCCTGTGATTCTTGGCTGACCATCTGATATCTGCCTTCTTCTCCCATAGATCCAGTGTCCACCACTGCTACCTCCTTGACAGAAGGGAAGGGGATTTGGAAGAGCAGCTTACTATCAGTATTACCACCCCCTTCTGAGGATGTATGTGGCAGACTCAGAAGGTGTATGGCGCAGAAAAGGGCGAGCAGCATCTGGAGACGGGCAAGCTATTAGGTACGACTGTTGAATATGTAATCATCTAAGGTATTAGAGCAGCCACACCTCTTTGATCTAATCCCTTACGCAGCTTAGTGATCTCCCTAAGGTCTGGCTTCCACCAGCAGTCAATGAGAGATGTGCCTTTAGCTTACATACTCCATCCTTCCTACCTCTCCGTCAGGCACCCAAGCCAATACAGTGAATTTGGGATACCCGAGTCATAGTTAGGGCTTTATTCCTCTATGCAACTGCAGCAGGCAAAAATATACCATTTAACTGAATTACATAATTCAAGGGAAAGCTTAAACATTTTTTTTATAAAAGGAAGTATAATAGGGCAATCCGAGAAAGCATATCTGTTACCTGTGCAAGACCAGTGCAAGTACAGCAGTGTTAGTAATTTATCATAATTTCAGATGTTTAAGCATGCTTAATGTTGCAGCAGTCTTCATGTTTAAGACTTCAGCCACAGAACACCTAACACCTGACCAGCCTTCCAGCTTAGCATCCTTCCTGCTCTAGACTGCATGGGTTCCCTCCCACATGGACATCAGCATGTCTGTGATTTAACAGAAATGCCCAGCTGTGCCAACTCTGATTCTTTCTTGTCCTGGCAACCTTCAGGGACCTGTGCCTGATCCATAACATTATCTGTCACATGGACAAT
The DNA here is from genome assembly GCF_019279795.1 of Protopterus annectens. Lineage (NCBI taxonomy): Eukaryota > Metazoa > Chordata > Ceratodontiformes > Protopteridae > Protopterus > Protopterus annectens. The sequence goes on from NC_056735.1 coordinate 1,843,477,020, forward strand.
GGGAGGACTGACCCCTCCCCCTATCTCTGGCAGTCTAATAAGACTCCCTCCCAAAAGCTGCCTCTCCACATTTTAAGTCAACCTAAAAACGGAGGATTCTTTACAGTGAGAGTAGAAAGGACAGAAGAAAGGAAGGGTGACTTTGCACTTGATCCAGCTCACAGATATCAAGATAGGAAAAACAGGGGTGGAAAAAGGGAGACAGTATCGCAATAGTAAATACAGATGAGCATCTACAGCTATAATAAGTTCTTAACACATCTGTTTTATGTTCATTACATGATTTACTGCTGCAGTATTCACATATGGGAAGATTCTCAAAGCTAAGGGAACAATAGATGTCTGGTGCTTGAGGATGTGTTGGCTGAAGAAACTTCTGTATGATGGCCAACTCAAATCCTTCCTTGGCTCTAAAGGCAAAATCCAGGTTGTCATCCTTTCAGAAAATCTTAACTCAGGACTGACTGACTGCTAACCCCAAAGTAATGCACCAGTGGCTGCAATGTCTCTGGTAGAGAGAGACATAACTTGCCTTGGTTCTTTTGTCATGAAAGCAGTAAAAGAAGCAAATACCATGATCCACCCATATAGAGATGGTCTGTTTGGAGACAGGCATTTTCTCCCTAATCATAGCCAATGATATAAATGACTGTTTTGTTTTCATATTGCCTTTTATCCTGTCTGGGTACATTTTCTCACTTGCCTATACACATCTAGGAGTGCATAAACCTCTACCTTCTGTTCCAGTGGGAGTACAAAAAAACATGAGGAGGCAAATGACCTGATTCAAGGACAACTTTCTTAGTACTTTGTGCCTGAAAAAAGGGCTGGTATTTAGAGGGTCTGTAGTTCTGAAATCTTTCTAGCTGAAGTAACACCTTTCCAGGTTTCCAGTTTAGAAACGTAAAGGATGTAGAAGCATCTGGCTCAAAAGGGAGGTGGTCAGCTACTCAAGGACATATCTGAAAAGTTCCACGGTAAAATAGGTTCCTTCTTGGGGGAGGAA